>NC_081564.1:48102172-48194190 GCF_022355385.1 Mustela nigripes | reverse complement strand
TTTTTTTTTTTTTTTTTTTTTTTCTTTCTTCCTTTTTGAACCTCTTTTTATCCCCTTTCTCCCCACTCACGATTTTGGATCTCTTCTAATTTGGTTAAAGCATATTTTCCTGGGGTTGTTGCCACCCTTTTAGTATTTTACTTGCCCCTTCATTTAGTCTTATCTGGACAAAATGACAAGACGTAAAAATTCAACACAAAAAAAAGAACAAGAGGCAGTACCGAAGGCTAGGGACCTAATCAATACAGACATCGGTAATATGTCAGATCTAGAGTTCAGAATGACAATTCTCAAGGTTCTAGCCGGGCTCGAAAAAGGCATGGAAGATATTAGAGAAACCCTCTCGAGAGATATAAAAGCCCTTTCTGGAGAAATAAAAGAACTAAAATCTAACCAAGGTGAAATCAAAAAAGCTATTAATGAGGTGCAATCAAAAATGGAGGCTCTAACTGCTAGGATAAATGAGGCAGAAGAAAGAATTAGTGATATAGAAGACCAAATGACAGAGAATAAAGAAGCTGAGCAAAAGAGGGACAAACAGCTACTGGACCACGAGGGGAGAATTTGAGAGATAAGTGACACCATAAGACGAAACAACATTAGAATAATTGGGATTCCAGAAGAAGAAGAAAGTGAGAGGGGAGCAGAAGGTATACTGGAGAGAATTATTGGGGAGAATTTCCCCAATATGGCAAAGGGAACGAGCATCAAAATACAGGAGGTTCAGAGAATGCCCCTCAAAATCAATAAGAATAGGCCCACACCCCGTCACCTAATAGTAAAATTTACAAGTCTCAATGACAAAGAGAAAATCCTGAAAGCAGCCCGGGAAAGAAGTCTGTAACATACAATGGTAAAAATATTAGATTGGCAGCTGACTTATCCACAGAGACCTGGCAGGCCAGAAAGAGCTGGCATGATATTTTCAGAGCACTAAACGAGAAAAACATGCAGCCAAGAATACTATATCCAGCTAGGCTATCATTGAAAATAGAAGGAGAGATTAAAAGCTTCCAGGACAAACAACAACTGAAAGAATTTGCAAATACCAAACCAGCTCTACAGGAAATATTGAAAGGGGTCCTCTAAGCAAAGAGAGAGCCTACAAGTGATAGATCAGAAAGGAACAGAGACCATATACAGTAACAGTCACCTTACAGGCAATACAATGGCACTAAATTCATATCTCTCAATAGTTACCCTGAATGTGAATGGGCTAAATGCCCCTGTCAAAAGACACAGGGTATCAGAATGGATAAAAAAACAAAACCCATCTATATGTTGCCTCCAAGAAACACATTTTAAGCCCGAAGACACCTCCAGATTTAAAGTGAGGGGGTGGAAAAGAATTTACCATGCTAATGGACATCAGAAGAAAGCAGGAGTGGCAATCCTTATATCAGATCAATTAGATTTTAAGCCAAAGACTATAATAAGAGATGAGGAAGGACACTATATCATACTCAAAGGGTCTGTCCAACAAGAAGATTTAACAATTTTAAATATCTATGCCCCCAATGTGGGAGCAGCCAACTATATAAACCAATTAATAACAAAATCAAAGAAACACATCAACAATAATACAATAATAGTAGGGGACTTTAACACTCCCCTCACTGAAATGGACAGGTCATCCAAGCAAAAGATCAGCAAGGAAATAAAGGCCTTAAACGACACACTGGACCAGATGGACATTACAGATATATTCAGAATATTTCATCCCAAAGCAACAGAATACACATTCTTCTCTAGTGCACATGGAACATTCTCCAGAATAGATCACATCCTCGGTCCTAAATCAGGACTCAACCGGTATCAAAAGATTGGGATCATTCCCTGCATATTTTCAGACCACAATGCTCTAAAGCTAGAACTCAACCACAAAAGGAAGTTTGGAAAGAACCCAAATACATGGAGACTAAACAGTATCCTTCTAAAGAATGAATGGGTCAACCGGGAAATTAAAGAAGAATTGAAAAAAATCATGGAAACAAATGATAATGAAAATACAACGGTTCAAAATCTGTGGGACACAACAAAGGCAGTCCTGAGAGGAAAATATATAGCGCTACAAGCCTTTCTCAAGAAACAAGAAAGGTCTCAGGAACACAACCTAACCCTACACCTAAAGGAGCTGGAGAAAGAACAAGAAAGAAACCCTAAGCCCAGCAGGAGAAGAGAAATCATAAAGATCAGAGCAGAAATCAATGAAATAGAAACCAAAAAAACAATAGAACAAATCAACGAAACTAGGAGCTGGTTCTTTGAAAGAATTAATAAAATTGATAAACCCCTGGCCCGACTTATCAAAAAGAAAAGAGAAAGGACCCAAATAAATAAAATCATGAATGAAAGAGGAGAGATCACAACTAACACCAAAGAAATACAAACTATTATAAGAACATACTATGAGCAACTCTACGGCAATAAATTTGACAATCTGGAAGAAATGGATGCATTCCTAGAAACATATAAACTACCACAACTGAACCAGGAAGAAATAGAAAGCCTGAACAGACCCATAACCAGTAAGGAGATTGAAACAGTCATTAAAAATCTCCAAACAAACAAAAGCCCAGGGCCAGACGGCTTCCCGGGGGAATTCTACCAAACATTTAAAGAAGAACTAATTCCTATTCTCCTGAAACTGTTCCAAAAAATAGAAATGGAAGGAAAACTTCCAAACTCATTTTATGAGGCCAGCATCACCTTGATCCCAAAACCAGACAAGGATCCCACCAAAAAAGAGAGCTATAGACCGATATCCTTGATGAACACAGATGCGAAAATACTCAACAAAATACTAGCCAATAGGATTCAACAGTACATTAAAAAGATTATTCACCACGACCAAGTGGGATTTATTCCAGGGCTGCAAGGTTGGTTCAACATCCGCAAATCAGTCAATGTGATACAACACATCAATAAAAGTAAGAACAAGAACCATATGATACTCTCAATAGATGCTGAAAAAGCATTTGACAAAGTACAGCATCCCTTCCTGATCAAAACTCTTCAAAGTGTAGGGAGAGAGGGCACATACCTCAATATCATCAAAGCCATCTATGAAAAACCCACCACAAATATCATTCTCAATGGAGAAAAACTGAAAGCTTTTCCGCTAAGGTCAGGAACACGGCAGGGATGTCCATTATCACCACTGCTATTCAACATCGTACTAGAGGTCCTAGCCTCAGCAATCAGACAACAAAAGGAAATTAAAGGCATCCAAATCGGCAAAGAAGAAGTCAAATTATCACTCTTCGCAGATGATATGATACTATATGTGGAAAACCCAAAAGACTCCACTCCAAAACTGCTAGAACTTATACAGGAATTCAGTAAAGTGTCAGGATATAAAATCAATGCACAGAAATCAGTTGCATTTCTCTACACCAACAGCAAGACAGAAGAAAGAGATATTAAGGAGTCAATCCCATTTACAATTGCATCCAAAACCATAAGATACCTAGGAATAAACCTAACCAAAGAGACACAGAATCTATACTCAGAAAACTATAAAGTACTCATGAAAGAAATTGAGGAAGACACAAAGAAATGGAAAAATGTTCCATGCTCCTGGATTGGAAGAATAAATATTGTGAAAATGTCTATGCTACCTAAAGCAATCTACACATTTAATGCAATTCCTATCAAAGTACCATCCATCTTTTTCAAAGAAATGGAACAAATAATGCTAAAATTTATATGGAACCAGAAAAGACCTCGAATAGCCAAAGGGATATTGAAAAAGAAAGCCAACGTTGGTGGCATCACAATTCCGGACTTCAGGCTCTATTACAAAGCTGTCATCATCAAGACAGCATGGTACTGTCACAATAACAGACACATAGATCAATGGAACAGAATAGAGAGCCCAGAAATAGACCCTCAAATCTATGGTCAACTAATCTTCGACAAAGCAGGAAAGAATGTCCAATGGAAAAAAGACAGCCTTTTCAATAAATGGTGCTGGGAAAATTGGACAGCCACATGCAGAAAAATGAAATTGGACCATTCCCTTACACCACACACAAAAATAGACTCAAAATGGATGAAGGACCTCAATGTACGAAAGGAATCCATCAAAATCCTTGAGGAGAACACGGGCAGCAACCTCTTCGACCTCTGCCGCAGCAACATCTTCCTAGGAACAACGCAAAAGGCAAGGGAAGCAAGGGAAAAAATGAACTACTGGGATTTCATCAAGATCAAAAGCTTTTACACAGCAAAGGAAACAGTTAACAAAATCAAAAGACAACTGACAGAATGGGAGAAGATATTTGCAAACGACATATCAGATAAAGGACTAGTGTCCAGAATCTATAAAGAACTTAGCAAACTCAACACCCAAAGAATAAATAATCCAATCAAGAAATGGGCAGAGGACATGAACAGACATTTCTGCAAAGAAGACATCCAGATGGCGAACAGACACATGAAAAAGTGCTCCATATCACTCGGCATCAGGGAAATACAAATCAAAACCACAATGAGATATCACCTCACACCAGTCAGAATGGCTAAAACCAACAAGTCAGGAAATGACAGATGCTGGCGAGGATGCGGAGAAAGGGGAACCCTCCTACACTGTTGGTGGGAATGCAAGCTGGTGCAGCCACTCTGGAAAACAGCATGGAGGTTCCTCAAAATGTTGAAAATAGAACTGCCCTATGACCCAGCAATTGCACTATTGGGTATTTACCCTAAAGATACAAATGTAGTGATCCAAAGGGGCACATGCACCCGAATGTTTATAGCAGCAATGTCCACAATAGCCAAACTATGGAAAGAACCTAGATGTCCATCAACAGATGAATGGATCAAGAAGATGTGGTATATATACACAATGGAATACTATGCAGCCATCAAAAGAAATGAAATCTTGCCATTTGCAACAACGTGGATGGAACTAGAGCGTATCATGCTTAGCGAAATAAGTCAAGCAGAGAAAGACAACTATCATATGATCTCCCTGATAGGAGGAAGTGGTGATACAACATGGAGGCTTAAGTGGGTAGAAGAAGAATAAATGAAACAAGATGGGATTGGGAGGGAGACAAACCATAAGTGACTCTTAATCTCACAAAACAAACTGAGGGTTGCCGGGGGCAGGGGGTTTGGGAGAAGGGGGTGGGATTATGGACATTGGGGAGGGTATGTGCTTTGGTGAGTGCTGTGAAGTGTGTAAACCTGGTGATTCACAGACCTGTACCCCTGGGGATAAAAATATATGTTTATCAAAAATAAAAAATTAAAAAAAATAATAATAAATTAAAAAAAATTAAAAAAAAAAAAAGAATGCAGTCCCGCTCACCCACAAATATAAAGAAACATATTTTTTTTTATCTTGATAGAGAAAAAAAGCAACGTTAAAAACTGGCCCATTTGCAGGGACTTGCACCTACTTTGTAAAAGCTCTAACTTCCTACTCAAGGCTGACCTCTACTTAGCCACACTCAGCCATGCAAAGGAGGCATTTTCCCCTTTCCCAGGAGAAAAAGGTGCAGTTTTAAAAATAGAAAGATGATAGAAAGACAATGGGAGAGAAATCATGCATCATCCCTTTTCCTATTTCTAACAGTATAAGTCGGTGGGGGGCGGGGGGCGGTGCAGGCAAAAAAAAAAAAGAAAAAGATCAAACTTTTGCAAGGAGGAATTTATAATTCCCCAGCACGAGTCCCCTGTCAGACACACACTCTATTCCACTGTAAGCAAGAGTGGCACCCTTGGGCGATAAGAGGTGGATAGGATTATGCAGAAGATGGAAAGCCAAGACAGGAGCATTCAAACAAATTAAGTAATCCTAAACCCATGTCCTTAGGATCAAGATCAGGCTCTGTTTCTGAGGCAGAGAAAGGGGCTGGAGTCCTCTGCTTGGGTGGATCCCAAGTGGCAATCACAGCGCTCAGTCACGGATCTCAGCGTCCAGTGCCATTCCGAAAGACAGGCAGACAACCTATCTGTATGTAGATAAGAGAATATCTAGCATGTTCTTTCCTAAGTCTTATGAGGGTAAAAGCTAAGTATTTGCTTACCTTAATGCTCGGCTGGAGTAAATATACCTAATACATAATTATAACACTAAACTGTCAATTAAACATGACAAAGATTTCTCGGTTGGAATTGTGTTGGAACACAAGGTAATCCCAACTGTCACCGAGCAACCGTGTGAAACTTGCCTTCCAAACAAGGTTTTCCCTCCAATGTCTCTCATGTGTTACAGTGAAATTCCAAGGGGCTTTATCAGTTAATTGGAAGGCAAATACTGACAGTTGCTTCATGCACACTACGTAAAATTTGACTGTAATAACACCGAAGCACCAAAAAAAAAAAAATTTTTTTTGTTGTTGTTGTTGAAATTGAGTTCATAGTGAAACGTGACTGTGACTCATTCCTGATGGACAATAAGGAGGAATGTCACATGGAGGAAAACAGGATAACTGAAACTGTCCCCCAGAGGCTTCCAGGTAAAAGTGCATCGACCCCTAAGATGGCTCAGCCTTGGTGGGGAAATGATATTTTGAAGTAAATAGCTGTTGACCTCTCTGAATTCTCTTCTGTGAAAGTCAGCCTGTGAGCTCTCCTCTTAGTGTCTAGGGATTTGTTTTGTATTAAAACGTTAATGGGATTGGCTACCATGAAGGATAAATACAAAGATTATTGAACATTGCCTGTCTAGTCCCGATATTCGTGGAAGAATCTTTTTTGATCAGGCAAGGTTGCTGAGAGAATTAGTGACACCTATTTTGGAGTCTCTTATAGTTGTATAAACACAAAGAAGTGGCAATAGGCAAAGACGGCAGAAGGAAATGGATTCTGGTGTGGAAGTCAACCAACCAAAGGCTTCAGCTGGAGCCCCAGTCCACACTCACAGTAATGAGAGCAGCAGCAATTTCTCTCCACAGACCCGGTTCACACACTGTAAACCCAATAAGCAGGAGGAGCCAAAGCTTCAAGAACCACAGCTAAAGTGCAAACAGCAACAGTTTTGCGCATTGGGAAAGGCGTTTTCATTTGAGTCAAAATGTCTGATCCACAGCCCCTCATAACTCCCAACCGTCTGAGGAATGCGGGGCAGCTGGGCTGGGCTATCATCTGTAACAGCTCTTGGTATTTGAGAATCCCCAGGGTCCCTGAAGGCATCAGACCCTGCATTCATTATTATTCCGGTAGGATGGTAGGAGTCATCATGTATATATCTTACAATCTACTGATTAAGAAAAAAAAAAATAACAAAACAAAAAAACAAGTCCTGAGAAAATAAGTAAGCTTTCCTAGGTGAGGCACACAGACCATGGTAAAGAATTAACACCCAGATATGAAAACAGTATCTGTTGGCTGTGGCAAAATGGAGAAACGTGATAAAGTTTACTAGAAGGTACTTAAGGCTAACTACTCACGACATTAAAAATAAAACCACCCAGGCAAAATGAAGAAGGGCCACCAGTCACTGGCCATTCTGCATTTTTTTTTCTGTATTTTTAAAAATAAATAAATTAAAAATAATTTTATGTTAGGAACATTAATGTGCCAATTAGCCATGCGTGTGAAATATTAGGCAGCAAAAGTGAGTAGGTGCTGATGTGACCGGATTGTGAGGACTGGTTTCTGGTTGCAACATTTCTCTTTCTTTAACATGCCTGGGTAGGAGGTCCCTTTGTGTCCATCACCCTCTGCCTCTAACCTCAGACAAAACAGATGCATTCCTCCCTGAATTCTCAGACACTTACACTCTTTTAGTAGAAGTATTATTTTTTAATGCTGCCTATACCAAAATCATAAATTTTGGTTTATATTTTATTTTTCCTGCTAAACAGCAGATTTCTTAAAGATAAGCCTTCATTCATCTTCATCCTCCAGTCCTTAACATACCACTTAAACACCTTGCTTGTCATTAGTACTCAATACATGTGTGCTGAGAGAGTGAATGAATGACTGTATCTAAAGCATATTCCATGAAAATTGATACTATGAAATGACAATGAAGTCACAATATAATTACAAAGAAAATGTGAAACCAATTGATAGGTCTTCTAGTTTTCTCACATGGCATTCAGAATAGATTATTTAAAAATATATATATATGCATATATATATATACACACACATATTAGTGTGCATTAATTTTTTTTTAAATTTAAAAACAAGTAAGGTCTATTTAAATAAGTTGCCCATTCCAGGTTCTGTCATTGGAAGGCTCTTATGCTCCTCACGAGAATTCAAGAACAGAAGTGTAGTGAGTCACACAGCCTATTTTTATTAAAGCAGAAGTATGCTCTCAAGTTGGGAGAGTGGGCAGGCCAGGGAAGGCAAACGTGCCAGGGGTAGGGGGCAGGAGGGTAGGCAGGGTCACAGTAGTCATGTATGGTGGCTTTCATGTATATATGGGTTTGGGGACGTAGCTAGGGCAGTTTTGACTGAGGCTTCCTCCAATCACCTAAGGGTTTTCTCCTACAGAACAGAAAGGGAAGTTTTTGGCCCTGTTTGGTCCTTAGTGGAACTGTCATGGCAGCCGTCCTCCACAGAGGGGGTGAAAGCCACAGTGCAAATGTGCTTTCTGGGACTGAGCCAGGTCATTTTCTACTCCATAATAGTCATTGTTGCAGCCCTGGTGTAGCCACAGGGCGGATGCACTGGTACCATGTCTGAGGTGTTATGTCCCTTACTTCCTGCTCCATGATCACATGTAGACTCCTCCTAGTGAGTCCTATAGTTGCCAGGGAAAGTAGAGGATATCTAGTTAAATTTGAAGGAAACAATATATAATTTCTTAAGAATGTCCCAGATACTGCACAGGCTATACTTATATTAAAAGCATTCATACTGGGGTGCCTGTGTGGTTCAGTCATTAAGCGCCTGCCTTCGGCTCAGGTCATGATCCCAGCATCCTGGAATCAAGGCCCACACTGGGCTCCCTGCTTGACGGGAAGAAGCAGAAGCCTGCTTCTCCTTCTCCCACACTCCCACTAGTGTTCCCTCTTTCACTGTGTCTCTGTCAAATAAATAAAAAAATCTTTTAAAAAAATTAAAAAGCATCCATACTAAAAGCTATGTATTTATCTGAAATTTGTGTACCTATACTAGAGAATCATTCATTGTTTATCCAAAATTCAACTGTGTGTGGCTGTATTTCTGTTTGCTAAATCTGACAGCCCTAGGAGTGAGTAAAATCAAAGGGGAACCGAAGATGACCCGCACCACAGGTGCAGCAATGCGAAACTCCTTGCTTACATCTGATCAGACATTTCAGTTTGTTTGATGTATGATTTCCCTGAAGAAAGCTATGTGAGACTCACACTTCTGCGTGCGATCCCTCTTCCCGGCTGTACCAGTGTGGTCAAATCTTCAAGCAGAAGTGGCTGTGTTGTGGCTTGCTCTTGTGAAATCCTCGAGGAGGACGCTGGAGCTAGCTCTAAGATACCTGTACCATTCTACCTCGCTGCCCTTTTTCTTCCATAGGTCTTTAAAGGATGTTCTTTTAAATGGATCAGTGGAGATTTTCCTGCTGAATAAAGTACTTTTTTTTTCTCCCTAGATGAAGTCCTCAGTTTATCATAGCCTGGGAGCAATAAGACAGACCTTTTATCAGAGTTTCAGGAGGGACAGGTTTGGAGGCCATCTCTGTAGGAAGGAGAAGAGGAAAGGCAAATCTAGCAAAAACCCTGGAGGGGAGGTAGGGGAGGCTTTGTGGAGGACAGAGCTGCCAGCCAGCCAGCCCAGTCCTAGTCACACTTCGGCTTGGTGGCTGTGTGACTTTGAGCAAGCCACTCGGCTCTCTTAGCCTCAATTTTGTCATTTGTAAAAGAATAAAAATAGCTTTATCCTTCATGATGTCTGTGGATATGAAATGAACCTAGCTCTTCCTTGGCATGTGGTGAGCATTCAGTGAATGGTGTAGATGATGATTTCTCTGGTGGTTTAGTTGCTGTGCTCCTTTTTTGTTGTTTTATTTGTGGCTGGCTGAACAAATTCCTCCCAGCGATGGTCAACTTCCATTTCTCCAGGTTCAGGTGACATAGGCTTACATTAGCTTCTCTGAATTTCAGTGGTTCAGTGCCCTCTACTTCATCATTTTTGAATATCATAGAACCCAGTTTTTATCCGCAACCTGGCCCCCCAAATGAAAGTATACATATCATCAAAGGGCTCCAATCATGGTCCCTGGGGTTAGAGGAAGAACTAAAGGTGAAGCCAAAATAGAGACTGCAAATTCAAACAACAACAAAATAAAAAATAAAAGAGGAAGGGGGATGTTTCAGATTTTAGGAAAAAATTTGAGTCTAAACTCACATGCATCAAAAGAACCATTTGTACAACAAAGTGGAACTTTCCCTTCTCCCTCTCACCTGTCAAGAATGCTGTGAAGACCAGTTGGAAGAAAGAATGCTCCTCTTCCTTAGGAGGAAGAGCAAATCTGCCTTCATAGGGACCCAGGACACCAAGGGCCACTCCACAGAGGGTGTCTAGTTTTTCTTTCAAATTTTTGCCAATCGACCCTTGAGTAAACAGCGCAGGTGGAGAAGTTTCATCCTTTTTTCTCCTTTTTTTTTTTTTTTTTCATTCTTATTCCCTTCTTCTGTTCCTCCTTCCTTTTTCTTTCTGGTTCATAATAGATGCACCTTCTCATCACTGCCTTTTCAGATCATCAAAACGACTCCCTTGGCCTCTGGTAGAGGATTCATTTGAGCAAAGCACTAAGGACTCTTTGTTTGCTAGATTCCTTTGCTCATTAGGGTTCAATGCAGCCTTGGCCAGCAGACAATAGGCTTGATCTGTGGCCTTTCTGCTTGGCTTAACTGCTCCTAAAATGCTAACACTGAAAGGCCTGGATAAGATTCCTATTACCAAAACCCGAATCAGCAACAAAAGAATCAGCCAAAGGGTTGCACAAACCAGGGAGATTTTCTGCCATGAAGCTATTGATTGTCCTCCTCCCTGTAATCTTTCTACAGACAAACAAATGGCCCTGCCTAACCACCGCACTGCCTACTTATATTATTGTGAACCCAAAGATGGTCTGGATGTTGTCTCCCTGAGAGCGATGATCTTAAAGCCCTCTTTCTCCTTACTGACTCTAATGATTCTCTAACGGCATCGCTTTCATTACGCTCCTTTTGTTCTGCCACTGAGAAATGAATTTAAACAACAGTTATTCAAGAGCCATGGCATTTATCGATTGGATAAACACAAGCCTGAGATCTGGTTGTGTTCCTTCTAAGTCGGCCAGTCCTCTTTTCCCACTTATCAGCCAGCCTGGTTTACCTCCCAACTGCTGGAGGGGGAATTTGCAGTTCTGCTCCTGCTTTGTGAAGGCAGGCAGGGAAGGGGTTGCAGAAACTTGCCTGACAGTAATCCTGAGTCTCCCTGTGGTACAGTTCTGAAAACATCCCCTGACTCACATAGGGTCCATTTAGGGATACACGAGAATATATGAAAATTAAAAACACTCTGCTTTTCAGGGGATTGTGGACAGGTCCCCTCGAATAGTGAGCCAGCAGAATCCAAATCCAGTGAAACTCGTGGCTGAACATCACGAGAACTACAGCATTTCATAGGTCAGAGGTAACAAATGTTGGCATTTCATGAGATTTACTAGGTTTGTGTCTGCACCATTTTAAGAGAATCCATCAACTTGGACAAAAGAGATGTGCATTTTTGATGAAGTTCTAGAACCTAGGTGAGGTTCGGTGGGCTGAGGTCCGGAGCCGATGACCAAGAAAGAGTTTTTGAGACATCTTTAATGCAAAATGGTGGCTTATTAAAGCACGGGGACAGGACCCGTGGGCAGGAAGAGCTGCGGCCCCGGGCTGTGAAAGATGGCAGGTTATGTACCTTGGCCCCGGGCTGTGAAAGATGGCAGGTTATGTACCTTGCCATATGGCGGGTTACGTACCTTCCCCCAGGTTGGGGGAAGGTGAGGGGAAGGGAGGTTTCAACGGAGCTTTCATATGCTAAAGAGAGCCTACAAGGTGCCAGGATACCTGAGGCCTCCAGGCTTGATCAATGTTGTCTTTTGGCCAGCCATTAACCTCAAGATAGTTGGGAGATTTTTGGTGGGATGTCACAATCCTACTATCAAGCGTCTTTGTTAGTGAGATTTAGGTTTAGAAGAGATTTAACTATATTTACATTTCCTTCTACCTCAGCCTCCTTCAGTTTTGTTTATGGTGGGGAGGGTGACATTAGGGTTTGAGGAACTGAGTTATTTGCTTCTGGAAATTGTGCTATTGATAAGGTAACTTCTTTGTTTGTAGATCTTCAGGACATTTGTAAACCAAGGGAGACTCCTGTCTTGGAGGATTGTGATTTGGGCAAGTTAACTATTTGTTTCTTGCTTATAGCAGTCAGGGGTGCCTGAGGAATGTCACACACATTACTGAGCTGAACGGGTGGAGAGGGGTGCAAGGTGCCAGCTTTTGCTTTGTCTTCAGCCAGCCTTCTGCTCCCTCATCATTTTGACCCCATAGAGATAAAAGCCCCAGCTGAAATTTGCTCTAGAGTGTCTAGAGTGGTCGTTCTCAACACTCACTGTAGATGAGAGAGGTCTGAGATTTTATAAAATCCCAAATGACCGATTTGGAGGCCTCCTCTCTTGAAACTCTGATTTAATTAGTTTTCGCTAGGTCCTCAGCCTTGATACTTTTTTTTTTTTTTTTTTTTAAAGTTCCTCAGAGGACCTACTGTTTCGTCTACTGTGATTTTAATGCAGAACTGCTGGAACTCTGCAGTGTAGGAGGATCACCAGTAGAACTTTCTACATAGACCCACGTCTGGGTTCCTCTCAGGCCAATTGAAGCCAAATCCTTGAGGCATGAACCTTGTCATCTCTTTTAAAAAGCCTCAGGCTGTGGTGCCTGCAGTGAGAGCTGAGGGCCACCACTGTAGGTAAAGGGGATCAGAATATGCCACCCCAAAATATGACACTTTGGCATGAGGGTTAGTTTGCGCTGAGGGCAAATGAGAATCAACTGGTGCAGGAAGAGTTCTCCACACATATCTGCTTGAAAGAAGAACATAAAATTCCCTGAGGAAGATACTCCCCCACCGTCCCCCTACCAGAAGGAGAAGAGGGACTCTTAGCATGGAAGCTGATACCCAGCTGAGTTTGCATTAATGGACCTTACTCAACCAGTCCTGATCTTACATTAGTTCCCCATTAATTCCTAGTCATTTTCCCACAGTTTATCACCCAATGAAGTCCAACCCCCCTTCCTTTGTTGAGAGGATACATATCCCCTGGAGTCTAACTGCTTTTTCAAGTTTATTTCCTTTCTGTGAACTCCTGTACATAAAAGTATGAATAAGAATTATGTGCCTAATCTGTTTGTTTCATTTGCAGGCCCCCAGAAGGTTAACTTAAGAGGGCAGAGGAAGGTTGTTCTTTCCCAACATTAGGATTCGAGGCAAAGATAGGTTTTGATTTAATGTTAGAATCAAAGCTCTCATAACTGAAAATTGACTGCTGTGGACTGAAGTCTGTCCCCTCCCACATTTATATGCTGAAGCCTTAAATCCTTACATGGTGGCAATGAGAGATAGAGCTTCTGGAAAATAACCGAGTTTAGATAAGGTCATAAGTGTGAAACCCTCATCACAGGATTAGGGTTCTTATAAGAAGAGACCAGAGAGATTGCTCTCACACATGCTGTCTCTTTCTCTACCACCTTCCCCCAACCATGTGAGGATACAGAAAGAAGAGAGCCATCTGCAAGGCAGGAAGAGAGTTCTCACCAGAGCCCCATCATGCTGGCACCATGATCTCAGACTTCCCAGCCCCTAGAACTGTGAGAAATGAATGTCTGTTGTTTAAGCCACCCAGCCATAGGTATTTTGTCAAAGCAGCCCAAGCTGACTAAGACACTGACCCAAAATATAACTATTTGATTTATGAGATTATGATAAGTTTCCTCTCAGTGTACTTGACACTGATAAAACTTGACAAAAACTAGCTAACAGATAAGCATTGCATAAGGATATAGATCAAAATCTTTTCCAAATTTAGGACTTCAGGGCCACTGCTAGGTCATCTGAGGCCTTGGGTAATTTTTTTTTTCCCCTGGTCTCTGCCTATTGAGACTGTTCCATTTAAAAAATGCATCATTAAATGTAGATAGGCATTCATGAGGTATAGAGATTTATTGAAGAAGATATAAAATAATGAATAGAAATACTTATATATTTATACAAGGAATGCTCATCCCTTCTCTAGCACCACTTAGGATGGTCCGTGGAGAAATACAGCAGCCCCATGGATTAGAGGCCTGTTGGCACTGAGGAACCCTAACCTCCAAAGCCCTGGGAGGAAATAGTTATACCCACCCATAAGAGAGAGTGATGCTTGGTGTGGAGGCTGTAAACGGAGTGGAGATGCACTGAGTGCCAGGAGCACTTGGAGCTGCCTGGCATGACATGATAGCCCCAGGTATGGAAGACCAGAGACATTGTTGAGGTCCAAATATGGATGGCCAGAGTCACACATGAGCCTACATCCATGGCTCAAGTCTTACCTTAAGTCTGAAACGGTTTAAATTCCTGCAAAGCAGTATGTCATCACCATTCTGAGGGCCAATCTCATGTGATCCTTTGAAGGAAATATGATGCTAGAGAACCGGAGTAATCTGCTTGCCATGGTGTTCCCTGGAATCTGGGCCTGCCACAAGGATGCCCCCATAGACCAGAATCTCACAGTTCCTCAGATCATCTGGTCAACCCATGTGTGGAGGTAGTGGGTTGGAAAGTACCCAGAGGGCATCCTAGAAATCAGGTCTGAGGACCACGTAGTCCTTGTCTGGCTTGGAACACCACTGCAGGCCTTAGATGTCCCCAGGTATTGAGGGTTCATTAAATGTGGGACCCTGAGCGGTGCCTCAGTTGCCAGGACCTAAGTACAGTACTATAGGAACATTATAGGACCTTTGGAACTGAATTTTGTAAAGCCAACTCTAACTTCAGTTTTTGGATAGCAATTCATGTTTATGCCACACGGAAAAAAAAATTTTGCATTTTATTTTGATTACAATGACTCAATGTTGATTACATATTGGAAATATATGCCTCTTGGTGGTTTGGTGGTGGCTTACTAGAATTCCAAATATAAAGGGACAAGAGAGAGAATCCAACACGTGGCTCTTCTGATAAACTTTGTAATTGTATGATTGTGGTTGTGTATAAAAAAAATCTTCTTCCTTACTAACAAAAAAACACACTGGGTGATATCTTAATCTTACTCTTTCCTTAGACTTATTGATCTCCTAGATATCATGCTTTCACATTTAAAAATTAAAAGTGCTAAATCAGATTCCCAGGAGTAATAATTTCACAGTTAATCTGAATCCTCCTACAGTTCACCTAATCATTATTTGATCAAACCTAATTCTTACAGAGTTATTGTCTCATAGAAGTGAAAACATTAATGATTTCCCTTTCAAAGTGAACTCATTTATTAATGAATCACACCTGCTGGTATGAAACATTCGCTCATTGGCAACCATGGCATTTCTTCTTTGTGTGTGTGTGTGTGTGTGTGTGTGTGTGTTCTCCTAAAGTCATTTATAAATTATATGTAACAGTGGTTCACAACTGAGGGGTGCTTAGAACGAAGATGAAGGGGAAATGACTTAAAACCCAATGAGTAGTTATTAACACAAAATACATAATAGATATTGGGAAAGCAATTTGCCAATCGGCATCTAAATCCAAGCTCAATAATATAACAGGAACAAATGAAACTCACTAATCAGGGAAAGGTGCACATGAATTGGAAAAGGACTTAATGGGAGCTATTAGGCGATTCACATGCATTATCAAAATCACTTGCTCTAGTTTCAGCCTAAGTACATTTCACTTCAAAGAACAACAGCTCAAATCAATAAATATTTATTAGTGCCTACCATGTTTGGACAAAGCAGTAAGCTGAGTTAGGGGGATATCAGAATGGGTTAGTCATATCTAATTTATTTAAATGGAATTGACTGAATGGTTTACTTAATCACTGAAATGTCTGTCTAGACTTCAGACTATTGGGTTTTAAAAACAACTTCAGAAGGTATTCAATATTTGGACCAACAAGGTTGTGATTAGACCAAAGGTTGCCATTTTTCAGTATTTCTCTGAAAAATTTGAGAAACTTAGAAAAAACAGGTAATGTGTAAAGAAAGTGGCTGTCATCCTAGAAAATATGATGTGGGTGATTTTTTAAAGTAAAAAAGAAATGCTTTTATGGGAACTGACTAAAATTCACTTAGGGTTTATGCTGTGTTCAAAAGAATAAGGAACTATAGGAACTATCATATCGATCGATAGATAGATATAATTTCCTATAGTTCCTTAGATAGATAGATCTATAGATAGATAGATAGATAGATAGATCTCAATCATTCATTCCCAAAACTTCACATTATTATTTTTGGCCTTCTCAAAATGCAATAATTGAATAAGATTTCCCATTGGAGGGCAAACATGGTGTTGTATTATTAAGTGTCACACAAAGGGCATTAGGAAATATATAATCACCTTAGGGAAAGCCAAGGAAGCATGTGATTCAGTGTAGGGCACTAAATGATTAATCAGCTCAGCTGTGTTGTCTTTTAAATTATTGTCATCCACTTCTGTAAGTGCTCAAAGGGAATACAATCCAAGTCTGGGACAGTTTATCACCCAGCAGGAGTTGAATAATATTTTGCAGAATTTTGTTGTTAAGTTCCAATCATATCATTTAAATAAAGAGAGCTGGGGAAAAAAGCCTTGAAAGAATTAAATGTCACCTTTAAGAAATTCACCTGGCCCTGAGCTAGGTAGGTTCTCTGTGGATATTGATCTATGTAATGTCAACACAATTGTGCAAAGGAGAACTCATCCCTATTTCACTATGGGGAAACTAAAACTCAAAAAATTTAGGAATTTGCCTACAGCTTGTATGTAATGGAGACAAAATATGAACTCTCATCTACCTGGTTACTCTGAAGGAAGAAAGAAATTTGGGTGGCATTAGCCTATAATTATAGGGCAGGAACCATGTCTAAGGTATTTTCTTTGATCAGTTAATTAATTGATTGATTCATTCATTCATTTAACAAAATTACATTGAGAACTTATTTTAATTTGGAAAATAGCCAGGGCCCTAAAATGAAAAAGACCCCTCCTGCTAAGGAAGTCAAAGTCTAGAGATTACATTTTAAATTAGCATTAACTCTCTCAGAATTCATTTTGTACAAAAGCAGTATATAGGTGCTGAGAACCCTCCTAGAGAAATTATGTTCCTAGCATAGGACTTCCCCCAACTAGTTGGGTCCTCACACCCAAGAAACAATCCCTAAATGTTTTCTGTGTATTCTAGACATTTTCTAGGTATATTGGAATACATAGATAATATATTTAAAAGCAGCAATAGCCACGGTCGCCACACTGTGGAAAGAACCAAGATGCCCTTCAACGGACGAACGGATAAGGAAGATGTGATCCATATACACTATGGAGTATTATGCCTCCATCAGAAAGGATGAATACCCAACTTTTGTAGCAACATAGACGGGACTGAAAGAGATTATGCTGAGTGAAATAAGTCAAGCAGAGAGAGTCAATTATCATATGGTCTCACTTATTTGTGGAGCATAACAAATAGCATGGAGGACAAGGGGAGTTAGAGAAGAGAAGGGAGTTGGGGGAAATTGGAAGGGGAGGTGAACCATGAGAGACTATGGACTCTGAAAAACAATTTGAGGGGTCTGAGTGGCGGGGGGGGGGGGGGTTGGGGTACCAGGTGGTGGGTATTATAGAGGGCACGGATTGCATGGAGCACTGGGTGTAGTGAAAAAATAATGAATACTGTTATGCTGAAAATAAAATAAAATAAAATAGACAAAATATTTTGCATTTTCTTAGATGCAAATGGACAAAGAAATAGAGATTTTATAGAGATATTAGCTATGTTGTTTTACCTTCCTTGCACTATCCATCCTTTTGCTCAATTACTGTTGCTTTCTATAATTCTCATGTTCTATGAGCGAGCAGGGGCTCTGCCAGAGGTTCTGAGAAAAAGGCTGGTGAAGATGCATTTTAGGGTCCATAAAAGACTTGCACTCGGACAGGTACTACTTGATTACAAAATTCCATTCTTGGAACTGTTTTAATTCCCTACCTCTGCACGCTAGGCAGCCTCACTCAATCCAATCAATGGAAGTTGACATAAGAGAAGAAACTATTTGTCATCTGGAATCTAGTTTCTGCTCCCAAGAAATGCTCATTTTCCAAGTGTATAAACAGAATTTGTATGCAAGTTAGAATTTCATCAGCATCTTAGAAGGAGATCCTCCTCCTCCTCCTTAGAGCAGGAGGATTTGGAAAAAGAAAAACAACAGTTTTAGACATTTAGAAACTTGGACACTGGTGGGGTCAGAGGTAACTGATTTCCATCACTTCAGTAATCTAGTTATAAACAGTACTATAGTTTGGAAGTGAGAGGGGATGGCAGGCAGATGCATCTTAAATTTTCTAACAAGGAATAAATGCCTAACATAAGCAGGTGCTAATATTTTCTGATTAGTAAGAGCTGGTAGCCATCATCATTCTCTCTCTCTCCAGCTTACTGGACACAGCTATAGACCTGCTGGTAGTGTCTTCTGATGGGCAGTGCTGTCTTCATGCATATTGTAATCTAGCGTCATTTCCCAAGGACTTGCTTTGTAAAGCACATTGCCCAGAGAGGAGAAATGCTGCATTGAACTATACTCATTACAACCAGTCTTTCTTTCTTTCTTTCTTTTTTTTTTTTAGGTAGCAAACTTTGCAATAACGCTACTTAGGGCTGGGGATGTAATCTTATTCTGCATCTATAAGCAGAATATTCTGCTTATTCTGCATCTAAGAGCAGAGGGAAGCAACTGACCCATTCAGAAAGCAAACATAATGTGAGGTAACTTCCTTGTTAGACTTTAAAATGACTTAAGATGTTGAAAAATATAAAATAACACTGAGATCTGGAGTGACCTTATGCTTATCCAGGTAGGTGCTGTGCTCTTGGAACACTCAGAGATCCAAGGGGCCAGAGTTCCTTGAACATTGAAAGTTTAATTATGGGTCTGTGTGGCTTTGACAGGGTAGAGGAAAATGACCCATAACTTTTTTTCAGACTCCCAGAAAGCCTATGGCTCCAGTGAGGCTCATATACCTCTCTTTATTAGTTCAACTTCCTAGAACACTTGTAACTTACCCAAGACCTTGTCTGTCACCCACAGCCGAATCTGAAGTGGTTAATTGAAGTTGATGTTGTGCTTTTTTTACAGCACCACCTTCCCTGCCTTCAACTAATCTTAGAAAATATGTATTTTTCTTATACAAACCTTTTGTCTTAAAGCATCACTTTTCAACTATTTATCACAGAGACCTAAAAACCCTTCTAGAAAGCTAAGAAGGGGTAGGCTTAAGGGATTCCCCACCTACCCTTCCAACAGAGCATTTATACTTATATTTATGTGTATTGGCATTCTGAATAAGTTTTTTAAAAAAATTTCATCCTCCTAGAATGAAAACTATTTCTTTCAGGTTTACAAAATGATAAAGATGGATTTGGGGCCACAGTGTTGACATTGCCCTGTACACTAAATGATGGAAGTTTCTTAGAGCTGTGTAGCACAGAGTTGCACAGTAGTTCATGACAACTCTAAAGAAATCGTGGTACTTTGGGGCATAATTTTCCCAGAGGGTTTTGGAAATTAGAAAAACCTTCGTAGGTTGCCTTATCTCAAGACAAACTCTGTAACGTCTTACTCACCCATCCTGTTCTGTGATTTTATGAGATGTTTAGTCCACTCATAATGGAAAATGTACTCTTGAAATTTCTGAAACTTCTCAAAACAGAACTTCTGCTAAAATCTTCCATGCTCACAGAAATAGGATTGCAAGAGGAAAAAGATACTTAGCAACATCTGTCTTTAGATATGAAAGTTGAGAAAATGATTAGGTTTATGGAAGAAATTTATTATTTTTTCAAGTGAAGTGGAACAAAATTTCATAGTGATTTTCTTTGAATGGTCTTTTAGGTTGCCCAAATTAATAATAACTGCTTGAGATGAAGAATTCTATTCTTTCAGTCTGCCTCCCCATCCCTACACTTTACCTCTGGTTCTACTGATGTTAACCTGTGCTCATAAGTCAGGGCTGGAATGAAGCATAGGACATATTGAGATCTCCTAAGAGATCAAGAAGACCTCAACATACATATTTATACCAATTCATACTTACCCCCATTGAGCCCCCATTTATTCTCTTACATATTTTTGTATTATTCCTCTTTCAGAAAGTAGTGCCAAATTTAGTAGAACACAGACTACTTATTTCCTCAATGACCAGGCCCTTAGCAAAAAAAGATGAAAGAGTTCTGAATTTATTTGAAAGAAAAGCTGAACTCTGTTCAAAGGAGATGTTTTCTGAATTCATTTGTGTGTTCAAGTGGAAGAAAGAAAGACATCTCTCAGAATGTCCATGGTTATCTCCAACCTCTCAGAGAAAGTATTTGGCATACCACCATAACTACAGATTTCTGAAGCGCACTGGGCATGTACTGTGATCATTTTAATGGAGAAGAATTACCTGAATAGATTGAACTACAGTGCAGTGGGGACCTAGCAGGTATTTACACCATCTATAGTAATCTGGAGGAAATGTGGAAACTTGGCAAGATGAACAAGCATTTGGTACTGTCAGATAATTATGGAACACTTGAAAGCCCACAGGTAAGTACCTCTTCAGAGCTGGCAGGCATCAAAGGATCATTAATTATTCTCTTCACTGTTGTTTTTCTTTGACAAGCCATCTCAAATCTCCTGGGGAAACCGGGAGACGAGATGGGCTGGATACAATGTTCTCAGTCAGCCAAGGAGTAGGAACAAAAGGGAAAGAATTTGGGCAGTTTTCAATACATCAGGGAACTCTGGTTATCTCAGATTCCAAAATGCTTGAAAGGACTGAGATTAAAATAGAACAGCAATTGTCTTGAGGGCAATGACAGCAACCAGAATAGGGAGGGCCTCCTCTACTTGGCTCAGGGAAGAGGTGCCAGGTCTATTCATACACCTGAGAGAAGTATGTTTCTTAAGAGCTCTTTCTCCAGGGAACCAAGCAAAGTTACAAAGAGAGAGTATGCACTTGCTATAGAAATGTTTGTGAGAAGAACTTTGCAGTATAGTTTCAACATTAATTCACTTCACTCAAGGATTTCACTTTTTATATAGTTAAGATGGGTATAGAATGAAGATGGGTATGAATCTGGATCAACAAGTGTTTCTTCTTTTCTTCCTCTCCTTCTTTCTTCCCTCCCCTCCTATCTTTCCTCCCCTTCCTTTTCTTTTCCATTTCCTTTTTTTCCCCCCATCATTTGCTTTCTATGGAACAAATACTGTATTGAAGATACTGAAGACAACGTGCCCATCCATCCTCAAGAATTTTACAAAATTAGCAACTTGGACATGAAAACTAGTATTGGGGGAAACAAAGAGTCCCTAGAAGAGGCTGATTGTTGTTTTCAGATACAGCATGGTTGAAATGGGGATCTACAGCAGTGAGTGCATGGTATTGCTTAGTAGCTCATCACAGCTCCTGGAGCTTTGATTGAACTGCCTGTGAATTAAGGGTAGGATATTGAGCAAAGTATATTTCATCCAGTTCCAAAGTTTGCAAGTACTCTTTTGTTGTCTGAAAAAGGAGACAAGATTGTCAACATAGCTTCAACTTTTTATCACTTCGTAATTATAAGAAAGGTAGACAAAGTTGCAAAGATTTTATAATTTTTGACCTATCACCTATAAAAAACATCAATATTATAGCTTTAGTTTAAAACCCAGTATTCAATAAGGGTAATGAAACAAGACCTATGGCAGTCTTACCCATATATCTCCTGTGTCTACTCATCTTTTCTTTCATAGTTTATAACTAATCGGTTGTCTTCTGCATTACGCATTTTTGTGTATGATCCTTTCTTATATGAAAGTAAATTTGGGGAATGCTAATTTTATAACAAGAAAGAGTTGAAGGATAAAACAAAATAATGAAGACATATTGGGGCCAGAGTTAAGGTCTAACCTTAACCTTGAGTTAAGTTCCAAAACAAAGAGTAGTCATTTATTGATCTGATTAAAGTCAGGGCACCGGATACAGAAAGAATTCACGGGGCTTCAAGGGGAAAACCTTACATGTGAGCTAGTTAACAGTAGTGAGGAACTTGGGCTCAAAAATGGAGTCTAGCCAGAAAGAATCTAAACACTCAACATATTGATACTGTGGCAGACATGATACCTACCAGTTTTAGGGATAACATGTATGTTAATAATGACAACAAAATTTGTACATTAAATTATTCTAAATGAACTTCAGTGATTAAGCAGAGTATCCCTACGTGTCTGTGTTTAGTTTGTGTTCTTTAGGAATGTTTAAAAATTACTGAGAAAGTAGGAGAAATAAAGAAGAAATAATAATAGATGTAATGTACTGTCATTTGCAAATATCTTCTCCCCTTCTGTGGGTTGCCTGTTTGTTTTCTTGACTGTTTCCTTTGCTGTGCAGAAGCTTTTGATCCTGATGAAGTCCCAAAAGTTCATCTTCGCTTTTGTTTCCTTTGCCTTTGGAGACATATCTTGAAAGAAGTTGCTGTGGCTGATATCGAAGAGTTTACTGCCTATGTTCTCCTCTAGGGTTCTGATGGATTCCTCTCTCACGTTGAGGTCTTTTATTCATTTTGATTTTATATTTGTGTACGGTGTAAGAGAATGGTTGAGTTTCATTCTTCTACATATAGCTGTCCAGTTTTCCCAGCACCATTTATCGAAGAGACTTTTTCGACAGTACAGACAAAAGGTTGATATCCAGGATCTATAAAGAACTCCTCAAACTCAACACACACAAACAGACAATCATATTAAAAAATGGGCAGAAGATATAAACAGACTCTTCTCCAAGGAAGACATACAAATGGCTATCAGACACATGAAAAAATGTTCATTATCACTAGCCATCATGGAGATTCAAATTAAAACCACATTGAGATATCACCTTACACCAGTTAGAATGGCCAAAATTAGCAAGACAAGAAACAATATGTGTTGGAGAGGATGTGGAGAAAGGGGAACCCTCTTCCACTGTTGGTGGGAATGCAAGTTGGTGCAACCTCTTTGGAGAACAGTGTGGAGATTCCTCAAGAAATTAAAAATAGAGCTTCCCTATGACCCTGCGATTGCACTCCTGGGTATTTACCCCAAAGATACAGATGTCCTGAAAAGAAGGGCCATCTGTACCCCCAATGTTTATAGTAGCAATGGCCACAGTCGTCAAACTGTGGAAAGAACCAAGATGCCCTTCAACAGAAGAATGGATAAGGAAGATGTGGTCCATATACACTATGGAGTATTATGCCTCCATCAGAAAGGATGAATACCCAACTTTTGTAGCAACATGGACGGGACTGGAAGAGATTATGCTGAATGAAGTAAGTCAAGCAGAGAGAGTCAATTATGGTTTGATTCTGGTTTCACTTATTTGTGGAGCATAGAAAATAGCATGGAGGACAAGGGGAGATGGAGAGGAGAAGGGAGTTGAGGGAAATTGGAAGGGAAGGTGAACCATGAGAGACTATGGACTCTGAAAAACAATCTGAGGGTTTTGAAGAGGCAGGGGGTGGGAGGTTGGGGGAACCAGGTGGTGAGTATTAGAGAGGGCATGGATTCCATGGAGCACTGGGTGTGGTGCAAAAATAATGAATACTGTTATGCTGAAAATAAATGCAAAATAAAATTAAAAAAATTATTTGGAAATGACATTTAAATCAATTAAAAATAAATTTAGGTTGTTGCTGAGGGTGGTGAGAAGGATGTGGTGGCTGAGTGATGGACATTGGGGAGGGTATGTGCTACAGTGAGAAAAAAAATACTAAGAAAAAGTTTAGGTTGAATGCCAAAAACAGTTTTTATAAATGCTAAACATTGCTTATTATAATAATGAAAGGAATAAGAGGCTATTATAAGGGAATATAAATACTTCCTAAATATCTAGATTTATATTGGCAGTATCAAAAGAATGTTTCATACTTGACTTTGAGAACAACAAGAAATGGATACTTCTAAAGAACTTATGGTGGCCCACAGAAGTTATAAAAAACCAAGAGTAGGCCTACTTCAAAATCCTTAGATAATGATGCAGATCTCTAAAAACAAACAAAAAAACCACAGTCCACATAACAAAAGACAGGATATAAAGAAAACTTAGAATAGTAAAACTGTAAGCAAGAAATAAGATTTCAAAATTAAGTTTAGACATATCAGATGCTGTAAGAATAAATAGCTTAAAATTCCATAAGAAAATATAAGGAATTAATAGGATAAGGAAATAAATTCTAACCATACTTTCTTATAAGAGATAGAAATAAACCTAAATAACACAAAACATTAACAATATAAAAATAGACAACGATTGGGATGCCTGGGTGGCTCAGTCAGTTAAGTCTTTGCCTTTGACTCAGATCATTATCTGAGAGTCCTGGAATCTAGCCCCACATTGGGCACCCTGCTTAATGGAGGGGCTTGCTTCTTCCTCTCCCTCTCTTGCTTCCCCTGTTCATGTGCTCTTTCTCTCTCATAAATTTTTCTTTCTCATTCTCACCCTCTATCTCAAATAAAATCTTTAAAACAAAAAAAGCAAATATTAGAAAATATGAAAGGAGAAAACTAACTAGTTGATTGGTTAATTTCAGTCTGGATAAAAATAATTAAATTCAAGAAGGTAACCAAGAATCTCTTCCCAGTAAGAGCAGCCTAATTCTTAGATGTAGATATATCTGAAGCATGAGGAGCCTGTTTTCTTTGTAAGAATGCTTGAGATATTATTTACTGTCTGACTATACTTGTAAATCAAGACATACTTTGTTTTGTGGTATGTTCACTCAAGGGAGCCTAGCACTGCTGTGAGCTACTAAAAAAATATCAATTTGATCTCATTCTAGAAATTTTTATACTTGAAGCATATGCATTTTCAAATTCTTATTTCAAATTCGTAAGGATTTGCAGGCCTACGTACAAATACACATCCTCAAGTCACTGGGCACCCTAATGTAAAAGAAAAAAAAATTATTCACAATGAATTTCCCAATCTCGTATGTTGCATCTCATTCATTTACTGGAAGACCTACCCACCAAATCTAAGTAGTCTAAAGAAACTTTCACAGTTTTCCAAGCAATTTCTCTATAGAGACACGAATGACACTGTATTTTTTTCTTCTTTCTGCCTTTTTTCTGTTTTTTAATAGAAATAAATGATTAAAAACAAAGCTATTATCAACACAGAGAAACTGAAAACCCAGAGACAAGCAGCATTAATTATCCTTTTAAAATGGGTTTATGGGCTAGATAATAGATCCAGGAATAGGTAGATTTTTAATTGGAATCATTGCTATCATTCTAGAACTGTGGGAGTCACAGTGTTGCTGAATCAGTGAATTTTTATTCTAAAGTAACCAAGTGGGTAAGATGGGCAGCTGCGGCTGACCATTAATTTCATCCTGAGGGAGAGTAAAGGACAAGGAGTCAGAGAGGGAAAAAAAAAAAAAAAGAATAAACAATGAAGGATTGCTGGACTCTTTAGTCTCTAGAACAAAAGAACTCCCTGCCCACTTAATTTTCCAGACCAATAGAGGGTGTGTTAGGACTTTTGAAAGTAAATCCTTACGTCTTTTAAGAAATGTCTTCTCATGAAGATGAAATCCTCTGTTTTATATATGCACTTATGTGACTGGTTTTGAGTAGCCTGTGTTAAACGTATACAGGTGTATTGCCTACATTTTGACAGTTCAAAAAAATGTGATTGAATCCCATCGCTGACCCATTGTTTTGTTATGTTCACTGGCTATGAAAGATGGTTTGGTGCATTTAACTCATCAGTCCCTGTTTCTACCCAATGACTTATGTCAACACCTGGAATGCATCCTTCCATACTTTCCTCCATGTACAGAGTTTCCATTGTTATTGTTCATTTTCTTAAAAATTGTGTGTTATACATTTTTATGTACCTTGTTTTCATTGTTGTTGTTTGTTTGTTTGTTTTGAAGGATTTTATTTGTTTACTCGACAGAGATGACAAGTAGGCAGAGAGGCAGGCAGAGAAAGAGAGGGGGAAGCAGGCTCCTCGCTGAGCAGAGAGCCCGATGCAGGGCTCAATCCCAGGACCTTGGGACCATGACCTGAGCCGAAGGCAGAGGCTTAACCCACTGAGCCACCCAGCCACCCTGTTTTTGTTTTTTGCTTGAAAATACTTCCTGGAAGTTCCTCAAAGACAAATTACTATAGATAACCTTCATTCTTTTTAATAGCTGCATATTATTCCCTACAGGTAAGCCAGCATTATTTAAATAATCTCCTTTGAATTGTTTTATATTCTTTAGGGTTTTCTTTCTAGGAGAGTCATTGCCAAGAACGAGACTGCTGGCTCAAAAGGTATGCCAATTATTAATTTTATGAAATGCTGCTAGATGGATTTCCAGAAAGTGCCAGCACTTCATATTCCCACTTTATTATTTTCTCACATTCTCACCTACAATACATGTTAAAGTTTTGCCCTCTGATGGCTGTAAAAAGATATCTAATTCCTTTAGTTTATGTTTTCCTCTTAGTAATTAAGCTTCTTTTCATAAATTTTTGGCCGTCAATACTGCTTGTCTGTGAATTGTTTTCAATATTCCATTGGTTTACTTTCTTGTCAACATGAGAAGTAATGTTTATATAAATTTAAGTATTAGTCCTATGATTATTTGCTTTACCAACTTTTTCCAAAATACATCATTTATTGACTTTGTTTTTTATAATTTCCCTGTGTATCTATGTTGTCTTTGGTATTTTTCTGGATCTTCTAACTGAATAAGAATCTATTTATACATTTTTGTATGAATTTTATTATTTTATATTTTGCACTGAAATATTTATTTCCAGTTTTGTTTTCTTCTAGATAGAGGACCAATTGTGCCATTTACTAAATAATTCCTTTTGTATGTAATGGAAATACCACCTATTTCCTATATTAAACTTAACAAATATATGATATATGAATAATAGGATATACTCTGGATTTTTCCAGATCAACTTTTACTACTACTTTCTAATTTCACTGGACTATGATCAGACAGAGAGACCTGGGAAGTATCAACTTTTGAGCAATTATCATGGTTTTCTCTGTGATCAGAATATAGACTGTTTTGTAAATGTTCCACGGACAAACAAAAACTATACATTTTCTGTTAGATATGAAGCTCTATGTAGCTATGAATCAAGTTTACTGATTGTATTAGTGAATTCTTCTAGGTTCTTAGTTTTTTTATTTATAATATGTCTAATTCAATATACAATGTTTATAACATTTGGGTAGTGGAAACCTTGCATTATACTATATTGCAATTCTATAAAGTCTGCCTTGCATTTCTAATAGTTCTAATAGTTTCTAATAGTTCTTGCTTTATATACAAGATGATATGATGATATGTAGTACACATGCACTTAGGTCTGTGATATTTCCTTTATATGTGACTTTGTATCATTACAGTGTTTCTCTTTATCCTATATGTACCTTTAATCTAAAACGTTACCTGGTATGGTATTAACCATGGCCACTCTGTTTTCTTTTTGTTTTATATTTGCTTGTTAGGTCTTAATCCACCTTCATACTCAACCCTCCTTTATTACTTCCCTTCAAGTAGTTTCACGTATATGGCATATAGCTGTGTTTTGATTGTGACCTACATAACCATCTCTCTTTTCAAAGTGAATTCAGTCAGTTTACATTTAGTGTAATGACTGATACTCTTGTTGTCATACCTTACTTTCCTATTTGCCTTACACTTTTCCACTTTTTAACTTTCTTTATGTCACTGATTACATTTCTGTTAATTTAATTTTTCCTCTCATAAAATAGGAAGTCCTTTATTACTTTCCTATTCCATTAATGGTTGCCTTTCTTTTCGTTCAGCCAATGACAGATTTTTCTACTTGTATTTGAAAACTCACTCATTTGGATCTTTCACCTTTCCCACCTGTAATTCCTTAATTTTTATGAAATAGTTTTAAGCTTTCAATTTGAAAACTATCAAGTTTATTGATAGACTTATTTAATTTATTATTTAATTTCTCTATGTCTTTACTTCTTTTTCATTTACTACTCTCTATGACATTTTCCTCAGAGTAGGTCTCTTGTGTTCTAGGAGGCCTCATCATCAGTCCTACAACACAACACATTTTAAATCCTCCAATGCATCTTTAGTCTGATGTTTAATATTAACAGCAGTTAATATTAACTGCCTTTGCATATCATTCTGTTTGCCCTGTTTTGCTTTTAATCAGTTGCTTTTTGATTTTGTGATTCATGAGGTCAGTTGAGACTGCCAAAAAATATTTAATATTTTGTTATCTGTAACACTTTTAATAGTGTTTCTGAATATTTCAGAGACAAGGTATTTATTTTCCTTGTTCAGTGACATTTCTCCCTCAAATCTTTTTAATGTTTTTTGTTTTCTTTTTCTTTCATTCAGTTTTCTAACAAGGAGCCATCTCTCCAGAATCACCATTTGTTGGCAGACCGAATGTATTTTCCTTGCCTACTTGAATGCCTAATTCCCTTCTTAGACCTACAGCTGAGAAGGTAATCAATGGCTACGTCATTTCTGTGGTCTAGATAGCGTTTATCTTCTGTGGCCCTGCTAAGTCAAAAATAGCATCTTCCTCTTCCTCACCAGTACATCGCTGATATTTGGGATCACTAAATGTAAAACAAAAAACAAAAAATAAAAAACTGCAGTGACCATTAAGCAGTGCCAACAGAAATCACCTAGAGTTCTTTATGATCAGGATGTTGAATGCTGGCATTAACTTTCTACTTCCTACCTTGGTAGTTTTCTAAAAGTTGCACTTTCTAACGGGACACAGTAAGAGATGTTCCATTGGTAATAGCAAGGGGGAGGGCAGTGGGATGGTGACTTCCATGTATTCTGAAAGGCAGCAGACTGTGGGGAGGAGGCTGGATTCTCTCCTTATACACCCTCACGCAGAGATAACATGAGGGGCCACTCAGTACAGCTTGAAGTGAACCTCAGTTTATCTGTAGGATGACAGGCAGTGCTAGGCTTTTAGCAATAATTTTTGTTTGTGTGTATTCTTTTTTAACTTTTTCTTCACAAAAATGTTACTAACAATTTAGGGAAGGCTACATGGTGGCTTATGAGCTTTGGACCATTTATCCTCCTAATTGGACTCCAAATTCAGCCCTCTATCAAAACCTCTACTCTTTTGTTCTATTAATCATGAATTTCTTCTGATATATTTAGTATTTTCCTCTATTTTCTCTTGATAAATTGAGAAATTCTACAAATCCTTTTTTTAATGTTGGCTATATTATTTGTATGATAATTTATAGTTTGTACAATTATATTCATAAGTCATTTGGTTAAATGAAATGAAATGGACAGAGAACAATCTAAAAGATTAGACAATTATATTTGCATTATAATTTTGTGGTCTATGAATTAATGTGGCTTATCACAAATGCAACTTTCTCTATCTCACTAGTACCACCTTTTTAATTTCACATATTTTGTATTTCACACTAGGAAACCAAGGTTAGCCAACATTTCCACACAGTAATACTTTTCAAGAAGGATAGAGTTTCATGGTATTTCTTATACATTGTTGTTGAGAGTGTAATTTGGGCATTATCTCCTGAAGCTAAGTGTTCATTTTACCATGACTCAGCAAATTCTAAGTTAGGGGAAATCACCACTGAAGAGAGAATTTTGCATTTCACAAAGGAAACATATGCAGAAATATCCTTAGTACTATTTCTAGTAGTATAAACTGAAAACGACTCAGGTGTCCATTTATGAAAGAATGGATAAATAAATTGCACATTCACATGGTAGAATATTATCAACAGACAAAGTTAATGGATTATAGCAATAAGCAACAACATAGAAAATCCTAGCAATATAATAAGGAAAAAAATGAGTCCTGAAAGATTACATGTAGCATGCTATGCTTTTTATAACCTCAAAAACAACTAAAATAAACTAACAAATGTAGATGCAACTAATTATTTTTAAAGGGAAACCAGGAAATGATGAACACAGAATTTTGGATGATGACCATCTTGCAGAGTAGAGCCAAGAGGGATGTGCTGACGCAGGAACCATGCAATTAGGTATAAGTTATGTTCAATATAGTAACTTTTGTTTTGAGGTTATGAGTTAACAGGTGCTTGTTACATTATTCAACAAACATGAGCAACCAATATAAGCAAGACATATGTGGATCAATGATGTTAATGTCACAGTACAGAGTTACAATTCATCTAATACTGTATCTGAGGTTGAATGGGGAAATGTTGTTTAAATGAATAGTTTACTATTGAAGCCTAAAGGGTAAGTTGCTAATTGTTCTCTGTTGTGATTATTAAATAGTACTGTGTTTTTAGCTGAAACATAAATTTTCAGGGTGTATGATCAGACTTGGACAAAAACCTCTTGTTCAGAAATGTTACCTCTGTTGGATTCAGAAGTATTTTAAATAACTTGTGTTGAGATCTAATACAGAAATCATTTGCTTTATTATGTTTGCTTGAGTTCAGGAGGAGTTCATTTCAATTTGATTTTTTTTTCTCTCTAGATAAGATGTTCCTGAGGCTCATAAAATATTGTTGAAAACCATAAATTCTGAATCTTTCAAGCCAGAGTTTGCTTGCTAGTTTCCTTTCCCCTGTTTCTACCCCCTCCCCACTTCGTTTCTGTACAACTGTGGTTGGAACAATATTTTCATGCAGTGTCATCTTTCACATTTTAGTTAATTGCCCAAGTCTGTGGAAAATTATTTTGATAACAGTGGCCGCTCACCCTATATTTCAGTTTTAAGCAGCTACTAGCCTCTGAATTCCCTTATGGTACTTGGAGATTACAAACCTTTCTAGCAACTGGGTATTTTTGTTCACCTTTTTATTCAGTACTCAACACAGGGTGAATTCCTTGTGTGTTTATAGCAAAGTATAAATAAGGAGGCATTTCAATCAGAAGGCTTTTGTATTTCAATAGGCATGTTATATTCATTTATGTTGAGGAGTGGCACTCACATCACCTGGGGACTTATTCTTTTGTTGATAGTCATTTTGCTGGATTGAAAGCATTTCTATGTTATATTTTAAAATTATCCATATTCATGCTTTCTTCGAAAACTTGATTCTCAAGGAAAGAGTGCCTCTTGGTAGTTATTTTATATGCTGTGGTGATCCCATTGGAAACTACATTATTTGTATTATAAAAGGAAGACATATACACAGTGTTCAAGATCTTTGGCTAAGTCAATATTCGGTTGGTATGCATCAGTAGGGCTTTACTGATTATTAGAGTATTGAGATCCTTCTGAACTGATTGTTAAATATCTGCTTGCCTGAGACTCTCAAATACTCCTCCATTGTTCCAGACTCTCCCCAAGACCTGAAACCAAATGGTTACTATATGGCAAACAAGATTTGGTATAGCTCTATAGCAGTGTCTTTTATTACAATCATTATAATAACAATCATATAATACCTATTGTTAAATTATTTTGACTATCTCCCCAAATATCAATAATGGTTTAAATCTTCATAGGAAAATCTTCAAGAAGCAAGAGCTAATTAGTAAGGTTCATTTAGGTTGATAATTAATATCATGGCAATGAATATAATCCCTAACTTATAAAAATGCAATTTAATAAATGTATTATAAATAATACTTACCTCATTTTCTATATTATCCAGCAGATTAACACATTACTGGTGTGCATGGTCCAAGAAGTAGACATTGAGACAAAGGTTCAAGACCAAATCTTTTATTTGGGAGATACAAGGAACACTAGCAAGGAAACAGAAAAGTGAAACAGGGAAGGAGGCAGCCCATGAGGGATCTGTGTTAGCACTGTGTGAGAGAAGCTTAATCCCACAGGAAATCTCTGAGAATTGTTGAGTTGTGTGCTTCAGAATTACCCCACTCATGGGCCAAGGGAGTTGAGGTATTTACACACTCACATCACCAGTCACTGGTGAGGGCTGCTCTTCACAATGTTAATTCCTTGACACTGCTGATCTGTGGGCCCCAGAACAGAGCAGCCTTCTGGAAAAGCCTGCAGGCACAGAGAACCCAATACGAGTGTATGGAAGTCCTGCTTTCTGAAGGAATAAGGACTGTGGGATATGGGCTGGGCACTGAGAGCAACTGCTCTAATTACTTCATTATCATCGGAGTTAGGTTTCATGTTCTGCAGTTCTTCAATTGCTCTTTTAATCTATCCCTGCCAAAGATCCATTTTGCTATGTTAAAGAACTATTTATTTTAGCCTTTTAGGGAGAGATGGAATTGAGAAGCTTCTTTTAGAAAAGGTCATGTTCCTTAAAATAAAAAGGCTTAGTAAATTTGAAATCTTTGAGGATTTAACTTGCCTTCCAATTTCAAGATTGCCTCCTATACATGCAAGGCAATATTTATTTCCATCTGTGCAACCATCAGTGTGTTGAGTGGGTAATGGTCTACCTTTATTCTCCCAAGTATTTAAAGAATAATAGGGTAGGGTTTTATCTCTTATGTACCCCACATGTAGATGTTGCCAAGCAGAATGGAAATTGAAATGGTAGTGAGTTCAGGCAACTTGACTGTACAGTGCCATCATGAGAAGCCACTCTGGTTTAGCTGACAACATACTTTAAAAGAATAAAGCATGGGGCCCCTGGGTGGCACAGTCTGTTCAGCATCGGGCTCTTGGTTTCAGTTCAGGTCATGATCTCAAGGTCATGAGATTGAGCTCCATGTTGGGTTCTGCGTTCAGGATGGAGTCAGCTTATAACTCTCTCTCCCTCTCCTTCTGTTCCTACCTCTCAAACTCTCTCTCAAATAGTTTTTTAAAAAATAAAATTAAAAATAAAACCCAAAATGTGTTTAATAATAAACCCAGGGAAGGAGACAAAGCACAAGAGACTCTTAATCTCAGGAAACAGACTGAGGGTTGCTGGGGATTGGGACGGGGAGTGAGAGGGTGGCAGGATTATGGACATCGGGGAGGGTATGTGCTGTGGTGAGTGCTGTGAATTGTGTAAGACTGATGATTCACAGACCTGTAACCCTGAAGCAATAATACATTATATGTTAATTTAAAAATGTCTTAGTAATATTATCTCTATGCACATAATATAGTTTACTCAACCGTGACCTTAATTTCATGTTTCTAATGAGTATAGTATATTATTAAAATCTTCATATTAATGTATTAAGTTCTAGAAAATTTCAAATTATTTTATAGGAATGAAAGTACAAGATAAAAATGGGTATAAATATTTTAGGACTATAGGTACATACTGTCATAACACCTTCCCCAAATTGTAAAAATTCATATTTCAAACAACAGTTATACAATTTCTTGTTTGATTTGCTGAATGGGTGATTGCATTCTTTGGCTAAAAGTAGTATGGTATTTTTCTTCATTGTCAGGTAGATTTTTAATATTTGAAGTGTAAGTTAAATGAGTGAACGACCTATATGGTTTTCTTGTGCTGTGCTTTCAGGACTATGCGTGGCAGCGTTTTTTGAGAGAAATTCCTTGAAAACATCTACATAGCTTTGTCCTAGATAAAATGCTAAAGATTAACTATTTAGTTTTATAATTTAAATATTAATATTTAATATTTTAAGAGTTAATACTATAATTTGAATAAACCCAATAATTTTTATGTTCTCCAGAGTACTTCTATTATACTCTGGTCAGAAAAAAGTGAGAGGTTCTCATTAACTTTGTTCCTTCCTTATTGAAAAGTGAAACCACCATTATGTGACAATCAGGATTGCTATTTATAAGGCAAAAGCGTGGAGGAAGAGGATTATCACAGCTCCACTAAATATGTTTAAAAATAAATGGGGTCCTTAAGTTCAGCTCTCATTGAACCACGCATTTTTAAAACATTTATTTTTAAAACATTTATTTAAAAATAGTCATTACAAATAATCAGGTTTTGTGTTTATCTTTAACTGTGTGGTCAACACAATGCATTGTATTGGACAAAAGTGTTTCAAAATAGCCTTTGTTATAAATAAAAAAGAAACAAGCAAACATGATTTTCCTTAGATCCTTGAACCCAAATATTAATACGGATTGAAAGATGTTTTCAGTACATGTAATTTTTCTATTTCAGAGAGAATTACAAATATGGCCATCAAATATTTCTGTGTCATTCTTTTTGGTTTGGGGGTTTTTTGTTTGTTTGTTTTTTGTATCCAGTAGAAATTTCTTACACGTCTGGCAAGTAGTTGGCTCTCTCAGAGAGTTAATGGAATAATTTCCAATAATTGCCACTGTTACCTGTTTCTCATGATTAGAGATTCCAGGTAGCACTGCTGCATGTGTTTGGGCAAGAAGGAACATGGGAAGTATAATGTGCAAGTGGAATATTTAAGAAACTGACCCGTAGTGGGTGCTCAGTCAATATTTGCTCTACAAACACATTACAACTAAAACTGAATATTCCTTAGTTGGAGCATGTTTCTGGGATAGAAGAGCAAAGTTTTGATGATGGACTGCAGCTGCTCATTGTATCCTTTTAAAATGTTTGGGAGATGAATAATAGGGGTAAAATTTGACAATAAGAGGAAAAAAAGACGATATGCTACGTTCTCCAATTATTGCCTGCTTCTTGCTTCTCCTTTTAGCTGGATGTTTTCCCTTAGCTTTTGCACAATCTGGATTTAACTTATTAATAAAAATAGAAAACACCTAGAGTAATAGTATAATATATATATATATATATAATATATATATATATAACATCAAAAATTAAAATAATCATACACAGATGTAAACACCTAGTATATATATATATATATATATATTAGGATTCTATTCTATATTAGGATTCTATGTTTTCCTCTCAAACTTTCTTTTTACTTTTTATTCTTTTCATATTTATAATTTATAACTAAAATATCAGCTGGATCTATCATATAGTTGCTATAAAAATTTGATAAAATGATTTATAATAATGAAAAGATAGTGAAATCTGTGTGAGTAAATGTCCTTGGGCCTTCTCTCCTTTTGCTCTCCAGGCACTAGTTTTATTAGGATTTGGAAAAGATGTTTGGGTCACATTTTACCATCTGAGAAAAGTTCTTAAGAGTGAAAAAGGCAGTCATTTACAATAGTATATTATGACCTACACTATAATACCAAGATGTCATAAGGTATACAGCAACAGGAGGCTATAGTAGAGAATTACATCCTCTTCCTCTCTCTATCTCTCTCTCTCCCCATATAAATAGATACAGATATATAAACATTATATATATATTATCTTTCTATATATATAATCTATATATAGATAGATATATATATATATACAGATATCTATAGATAGATAGATTTTGTGTAGATATATACCACAGTTCATCTACAAGCATCACTGAGCACTTTGCAGCCAATTACTGGACTTAAATGTCAGCGAGAGGATGTGTTAATTTTTAAGCAAAACCAAAATGAGTTTCCTATCTGAGCAGCCAATGAAATTCTGCATCTAAGGGATTTTCTCCCGTAAATGCCAAACTGGATATATTTGCATATGTTCTTTCTGATACATGAAGAAGTTGGAAATTGCACACGAGTTTAAAACAATTCAAGGAATTGTTTTTACAAACTAGGTGTTTACATCTGTGTATGATTATTTTAATTTTTGATGTTAGATGATTTTAAAAAGTAATAAAAACTGATTTTTTTTCGTTGTCTGTTACCTAAATATGTTAAACGTTTAATGTTGCTAACTTGGTACTCGAGTTTATAGACTTAATATAAAGTATGACTATTCCTAGACCAAAAATGTAGGCAGACTTGAAATTTGATACATCAGGTGAAGGAATATTATGTTGGAAAGCAAACACATCAATTCAGGTTTTTTTAAAATATTTTATTTATTTATTTGACAGACAGAGATCACAAGTAGGCAGAGAGGCAGGCACAGAGAGAGGGGGAAGCAGGCTTCTCATTGATCAGAGAGCCCCATGTAGGGCTTGATTCCAGGACCCTGAGATCATGACCTGAGCCAAAGGCAGAGGCTTAACCCACTGAGCCACTCGGGCGCCCCTCAATTCAGTTTTATTATGTTATTTGTGACATTTACATTGTTGGGAACTTCTCCTTAAACTTATAGAGACCAAATATTCATATGGATATTTCTCTTTTCTGATTAATTAGCTGGTTAATTAGCAGCTAAAGTTCATAAGTAATAATGGTCTCAACCCCTCTTAATTATAGGAAACCATTTGTCACTAAGTTAACTCCTTCCATATTATATTCAGAGAATCTTAAACTTCTGTTTCATCAGGTGCCTTTTATGTAACAAAAAACTCACCACATACTTCCTATAAGCTTGTGAATAAAATTTAGATTTAGAGGGACAACATTTATATGTGCAGAATATACGACTAGCAATGAGGTTATTCTGGTGCATCTCAGATTATTCGTATGAAATTATACAATAAAAATAACAAATATGTAATAAACACTATGATAATTATGCAGAATTGCTTACTAGCCCATTACTATTAATGCCTAAGTTTTAAACACTAATCTTTTCCTGCCCAGCTACCTAGGACCACCCCATGAAGTACCACCTAGGATGCGTACATAATGTTTTTTTAAATTATGTGTAAGTGTCTAATTAAATGGGTAGTTTTGCTGATGAGCAATCAAAGAAAAGGAGAAGAGGAGGAGCAGCCATTAAAAAAAGAGAAACTAAAATAATTAAAGGGGGAGTGGAGAGGGTAAAATGAGAAGACAGGTCTTTAGTGCTGGATGCCTCTGATTTCCCTTGCTAAGTACATGAATTTTTCTACATACAGTTTTTCATAGCAGAAAAGAATTTCCTTGAATTTGGAATTTATATTTTGACAGAGTGTGTGTGACAAAATCCATCCAGAAATAGGATCTATACGGTGCCCCCTTTAATAATTTCTTATAATTATTATGCCATAGTAGCAACTGCATGATTTAACTTCAGCCAGCTTGAAAGGAACTTTTAAACTGATACAGATCCTTTCTGTTCGTTCTTAATTTCTGCTTCTAGTAGATTAGCTAGTGAATATACAGTGAACTGTTGGATGCAACAGCTCAGTACATCTTCATTTAACCTACCTGCTCTGTACTGAGCATTGTTGTTTTTGTTATCGAGAGAGAGGGCAGAGGAAAGGGAGAGAGAGAATCTTAAGCAGGCTCCGCACTTAACTCAGAACCCCATACCGGGCTCTGTTTCATCACCCTGAAATCATGATTTGAGCTGAAATCAAGAGTCAGACGCTTAACCAACTGAGCCACGTAGGCACCCTTATACCAAGCACTGTAATAAAGGGGATGAAGAAGAAAAGAGAAATGTTGAGACCTTTTCCCTAAATGGTATTAACTGTATATTAGAGATTTAAGGACTCAGAGCTAAAACAAAACCAGCCAAACAAAACAGTAAGTAATAGCACTGAAAGGGAACACATTTTCCAAAGTATGGCTTTATTGGGATTGAAATATTCAGTGACTAACACAGATCTTCCCTTCTTTACACCAAGGGATGGTTTATTCAGATCAATAAACCCACGCATTTACAGAAATGATTTGCACAGCAAATATGAAAGACAGCTCCTTAAACAGCTTCTATTGTGGTGATTGCGACTGGTCCATTAAGAACCTCCGGGGGTGTGCATCAGTCACTTCCAAAGTGTTGCTGTTAAAAAGGAGTCACGAGCTAATGCCTCCTGAGATGGAGGGTGCTTGACCTTGTCTGGGCTCCCGCACTCTCTCAGAGGAAAACATGTTGCATTTAGGTAACTGCAGGTGAGGTCTATGTTATGACCAGAAAACCGGTTTACAAGAGAGGCCATTTTTCTGAGACCAGATAATTTTAAGTGCCTATTTTTTGAATAAGGTGGGGGATCTCTTGCTTTTTCTCTTCTGTGGTTTATCTGAACTCTCTGATGGAGGACCGAGAACTTCATGGATTTTAGCAATGATAACATTTTGTGTTTCTTATGTCAGGATTTCAAAGCATTTTATTAAGAACATGAGTGTTCTCACTGGGTAAAAATGAAGAGTGGATTGGTCATAAATCCGAGGGAGGGCTCTGCTCACTGGTTCATGCTGCCTCACTCAGTTTTATGATCCCCTGTGCCAGACATATAGCAGCACAATGGTGTCAGGGACTTTCCTCTCATTGTCCTCTTCCTCGAGACAACATGGCCTCCTTACAGCGTTTATGAAGTAGGAGCCCTCCCTGGGGATGCAGGTTCTTTGTTTCATTACACAGCCAGAGGAGTTGTCTTTCCTCTCTATTGTTGCCTTTAGATACATTGTTGAAAGGGCTGAAGACCGTCACGACTGGGCATTTTCCTTCACAAACACACACATCACCAGGCAGAGAGCCCCTTGGCAGGCATTGGACATTCCAGGACCAGCATCTCCTCTCTCTATATGAAGTCTCTTAAAGATGACATGACATCAGATTTTCTTCCTTATGTTAGAATTTTGAAGGGTGGAGGTGTGAAATCTGGCTTCCCCTGAGGCTCTCATGTGAGTCTGAGTGTTGGTTTCACAAGCCATCTATGAAAAGGGTGTATGAACAGACTGTACAGATGCCGCGTCTAGCTTCATTGTGCCAAAGAAATTAAGGGTACTTCTGCCACCAGGTTTTCTATTTTAAGCCAACTTCTATGTTTTTGCTGCTTTCATTTTTTACAAGATGTTTTGTTGTTGTTGTTGATCAATGACCTATACCTGTGGTCAGTGAGATGGAAAATGGCTCACACATTCCTTTCTAGCCAGATATCTCAGATTTGTGAAAGAAGTAAAATCCTCAAATAAAGTCATATTTTCATGACAAAACATGACTTGAATATTGAAAATAAATGGGATTAATATCTTAGTCTTTAGTATATCTTTACTTAAATGCAAGTTACTCATTTCTCCTCTCTTCTCCCCCAGTTCCTTCTCTTAGAGATCACATGCTTATGAACATCCTACTCCTTGGGCCACACAGCTTGAGATGCCCTCGTACCACAGTGAGGCTAATATAAGGGCACATCTCTGGCCCTCTTGTGTGTCATTCTAGGATCCAAGCCCTATCAGGTTCCCCTTCACCTTTAGGGCATTTTCGGTGTCATAAGATCACTGATGAGTTAGCCCTCAGCTTGTATTTGACTCTTAACATTTCCTCCCTTTCTGTGTTTTTTTGTGTGTGTGTTTGTTTTGTTTTGTTTTTTCCCCTTGTGCCTTTCTGTCATACGTGTGGGGTGGTACTACCTGCTTCTCTGACCCTATGTCCTTCCTTTGTCTCAGTGGGTTCAACATCACCCCAAATAGAGATTCTGGCCAGAATCAGATATAGGTGGGCAGTAAGGTCATTCTGACCCAACACCTTATTTTAGTGAATGTTTTTTTACATTTTTATCACATTAGTGGTACTTTATCTTTCCAGAGCTCAGACATTACTTTAGACATCAGTCAGACTCTTTCCTTTGGAGACTGGCCCTTGGTGCCCTGGACCAAACATTCCTTTAGGATGAGTTCTTTCTCAGGAGAGACCTGGTCTTCCAAACAAATCATGGCAGAATAGAGGGAACATACACGTTCCTCGTCCGTGGCATCCCTGATCCCTTAGCATTACTCCCTCATTGATGGGTTAAATATAATAAATAGATAAAAACTTTAAAAATCTTTATAAACAATAATTAATGTTGCTAATTTCTTAATTTAAGCACCTTTTATTCACTCTCCTGAATACTGATCTAATAATCATATTCAAAAATATGCATGTCTGTGTATTATTTTTAAACATGTTTCTTGTTAACTTAAATGGCCTAGCTGCATGAATACCTTGTCATTGGAAGGTAGGGAGGCAATAGACTCATGAGACAAAACACACTTTTGCAAAAAGTTTGTTCACTGCATGGCTAAATTCTTTGCAACTCTGACACCATCAAAAAAAAAGTTCTGTATTGCGGGACGCCTGGGTGGCTCAGTGGGTTAAACCGCTGCCTTCGGCTCAGGTCATGATCTCAGGGTCCTGGGATTGAGTCCCGCATCCGGCTCTCTGCTCAGCAGGGAGCCTGCTTCCTCCTCTCTCTCTCTCTGCCTGCCTCTTTGTCTACTTGTGATCTTTCTCTGTCAAATAAATAAATAAAATCTTGAAAAAAAAAAGTTCTGTATTGCGTATACAAAATTTGTTAAAAGAGCAAATCTTGAAAGTCCTCATCACAAGAAAAGAAATTGGTAACTATTTATGGTGACAAATATTAACTACACTAATTGCGGTGATTTTGCAATGTATACAAATAACCAAATCATGTTGTATACCTGAAACTAATATAATGTTTTATGTCAATTACACCTCAATGCAATTTTTTAAAAAAGATTTTATTTATTTATTTGGCAGGGAGATAGCGAGAACAGGAACACAAGCAGGAGGAGCTGGAGAGGGAGAAGCAGGCTTCCCGCAGAACAGGAAGTCTGATGTGGGGCTCAATCCCAGGACCCTGGGACCATGACCCGAGCCAAGGCAGACACTTAATGACTGAGGTGCCCTCTCAATACAATATTTTAAAAACTCTGGACATTTAAGGATGCAGATGGAATTGAAAGAACATTTAACTAAAGCCTAGAGTAAAATCAGCTATATATTAACCTGAGAGTAATAATAAATATGTTATTAATGCAGAAGAGACCTAAATTATGTGACCTTATTTATCTATTTATACAAATATGTTTTAAAATAAATATGAAAAGAATAATGTAAAATATATTTATATATAACAAATATATATATTGTGTCTCTATAATACATAAAACAAAATATGTATTACATAATATATAATGTAACAATATATAATAATATAAACAAAGCATATATGCTTTGTTACTTTTGAATATAGAGGGAAAATTCAGAAGAAAAACATGGTAATTGCAAAGTTATAAACCTGAGACATTGGTTGTAACAAAGATATTAGTACTTCCCTTTTAGCAAATAGCTCTACAGACGAAGCCCCCTAATTAACAAGAAACCCTGAATCTGAATTTTTCAGCAGAGACTACTCACTCACCACATCTGTTCTTTTCTTCTTCCAGAATGATAAAACCCCTGATTTTTAGCTAGGTACATGGCCTCCTGAAATAGTCTACAGTTACCAGCTTCACTTGAAGTTAGTTATAGCCATTGAAATATAAACAGAAGTGTCATATGTAATTTCCAGAAAGGAACATTTAAAAGAAAGGGAGATTAATATCCAGAATATACAAAGAACACCCTACAATTAACATCAACAAAAATCAACCTGATTTAAAAAAAATAAGGACTAAGAGACATTTCTCCAAAGAAGATACATAAGTAGCCAATAAGCACATTGAAAGTGTTTAACATCACTAACCATTAGGGAAATGCAAATTAAAATCACAATAACATGCCAGAACATATCCATTAGAACGGCTATTATTAAAAAACAAAGAAAACAGAAAATAACAAGTGTTATTAAGAATGTGCAAATGTTGGAAATCTTGTTCATCACTGATAAGAATGTAAAAATGGTGTAGCCACCATGAAAGAGTATACCAATTTCTCAAAAAATTAAATATGGACTTATCTTTTGACCTAACAATTCCGATTCTACTTCTAGATATTATGTAATAATATGCATATTCTCAGATATATATATCATAGTTTAATATATAACAATATACATAATTATATATTCCCCAAGAAATTGAATGCAGGGACTCAAAATAACAATAGCCAAAAGACTGAAGCAACCTAATTGTTCCTCGATAAATGAATGGATAAACAAATTGTGCTATATACATAAAAATGGAATATTATTCAGCTTTAAAGAGATAGTAGGTTCGCCCGGGTGGCTCAGTGGGTTAAGCCTCTGCCCTCTGCTCAGGTCATGATCTCAGGGTCTTGGGATCAAGCCCCGCATTGGGCTTTCTGCTCGGCAGGGAGCCTGCTTCCCCCCCCCCCACTCTTTCTCTCTCTGCCTGCCTCTCTGTCTAATTGTGATTTCTCTCTCTGTCAAATAAATAAAACGTTTTTAAAAATATATAAATAAATAAATAAAGGGAAAGGAAATTCTAACACATTCTACTGTGCAGATGAACCTTGAAGATATTGTGCGAAGTGACATAAGCCACTCACGGAAGAACAGATATTATATGACTCCACTCTCGTGAGTTACCTAAAGTAATCCAATTCATAGAGACCAGAAGTAGAATAGAAGTAACAAGAACTGAGGGGATGTGAGGAGTTATGGATTGATGAATGGGCAGAAATGTTTGGGATGATGAAAAAGTTACGGTAATGGATGGCAGGTGAACAACATGAAGGTACTTAATGCCAGTGAACTGCACACAAAAAATGTTTAGAATGGTAAATTTTGGGGGCGCCTGGGTGGCTCCGTGGGTTAAAGCCTCTGCCTTCGGCTCAGGTCACAATCTCAGGGTCCTGGGATCAAGCCCCGCATCAGGCTCTTTGCTCAGTGGGGAGCCTGCTTCCCCTCCTCTCTCTCTGCCTGCCTCTCTGCCTACTTGTGATCTCTCCCTCTGTCAAATAAAATAAAATAAAAATCTCAAAAAAAAAAAAGAATGGTAAATTTTGTTATGTATATTTTATCACACAAACACATTTAAAAAAAAAAGTGTTTCCATTCCTTTCTCTTTCTTTGCCTGGAATGTAGACTCGGTGGTGGAAGTTGAGGAGACACCTGGAACTCTAAGGAGAAGCCATGTGTTGAAGGTGCTGGAGCCACAGGACATGAGGAGTCTGGGTTTTTGACCATCACGGAGTTGCCATTCTAGTACTGGGCAACTCACTTTTCGATTTTGAGGGAGGAATACTCTATCTTGTTTGAGCGACCAGTATTTTTCTATCACTCTTTCCTGAATTCAATCCTGTTTTTAAAAAGATTTATTGGTTTGAGAGAGAGAGAAAGAGAGAGAAAGCAGTCTGCGGAAGGGGAAGAGAAAGATGGAATCCTCAAGGCGACCCCTCACTGAGCATGGAGACCATTGCAAGCCTGGACCCCAGGACCCTGAGATTATGACATCTTAACTGACTGAGCCACTAAGGTGCCCTGAGTTTAATCCTACTTTAACCACCTTCCTACTGATCTGCTTTGCTATAAATGAATACCCTTCACATTTTTGACCAGAATATTCGATCTGTGCTTTATATGGAAGCACACTATTATCCACTATGACTGTGAGTGACATCAGCAAATAAATCCACAGGCGTAAGTCATAAAAATAATGATTATCATTCTCCTTCACAAAGAGAAGGTGCAATAAAGCAGGTAAGAATATGTAATTTTAAGTTTCTCTTGAACTTGTCTGTGTTTTGGGTAGATCGTTTCTGTAATTGGCCTCTGTCACTTGTAATTTTAGTTCATTCTTCGGGGATGTTAGCAGTCTGGCCATCCTGGTGTCATTCATTGCTTTAATTCTCTCAATTTTGTAGTTAAGATGTTCATAAAAAATATTAAATGATACTAGAGGCAGTGTCAAATCTTCAGAAGAGCCATTTGAATTTCCAGCCAGTTGGAGACTGACCCAGAGATTGCTCATTTGGGGGCAACAAATGCGGGCACCTTGAAAACAAACACAAAAAATAAAGCCCAGTTCTTTGGACAATTTGTCCTCAGATCATTACTAAAAGTAGGTTTAAAAAATTAGATAGCATGTATTATGATTCATACAAGTTATATGACATTTTATTGAGTGCTTGGTAGACTGTCCATTAACTATTATATATTTAAACCCACAATAACTTAAATTAAAATTATACCATTATTTAATTCTAAAGGAGACCAATTATCAGACTCTTAAATCCTTGAAGTTTTGGGCTAAAGGCCATCATTTGCACATAATCATGATCACTTCTATAGTTTTGGAATATAATTATGCATAAAATGCAAATATATCCAGTGAAGAAAAAAATATCCCTATGTCTGTTCTGTGTAAATAATTCTTTCTTTAGTCTATTAAATGCTGCATATCAAAAACAAAAGACTAAGCTTCCAGAAGCCTCAGGGATTATTTTGTGTTTATTTGTAGTGTTCCAGGTGAGCTGACATTTGACCATTCCCAGATTACTAAGTGACCTATTTGGAATCTTGACAAAACAAAAGTGTTCAGTCTGGTGATGGCTAGAGATACAAAAGTGAGAGAGGAACGGGAAACAGGGAGACTCTGGGGTAAGGACACTCCTCTGCCTTCACATCACGTCCCGTCCCTGAGAAGATAACCTTATCACCACACTATTCCCCCAACTCCTTAGAACTCCATCTGCCATGCTATCTTCTCCATTCATCCATGCTTCACCTCTCCTTTCCAACTCTGGAGGACCAGCTGTTTTAAAATTCAAGGTTAATTCTCCACATAAGTGTATCTCATCCCTCCTCGTCTCCTCCGGGTCATTATGGCATCTCTTCACCTTCCTTCTCTCTTGGCTTATTCCCCTCAGCTGATAAAGTTGTTTATGCCTCTCCCTTAGTACAAAAAGTAGACCAATTTTTTTCCTCAACTCCACACAGCGATCTTGTGGCTACCATTGCTCTGGCCCTTCACAATCAAGCTACTTGAAAGTGTAATCTATACTCACCGTTTCAATTGCTCACCTATCAACCACTCCTAACCTGGCTTCTGTGGCTCCCACTCCACTGAAAGTGCTCTTGACAAGGTTACTGATGATCTCATAAACACTAAGCCCAATCGGTAGTTTTCTGTCATTATTTTACTAGAGCTCTCAGCTTCATCTAGTAATGTTGAATCCCTTTTCCTCAAAACCCTCCTGATGTCTAGATTTCCCTTGATCCCTCTTTCTTCTCCTGATTCGGTGTCATGTGACACTTTTCCTCCATTTCTCCCTTAAATATGTTTGTGTTACCTGGGACTGTGTCCTTTGCATTCTTCCTTCTCATTCTCTGCCCTCTTCCTGGGAAATCTTAACAGCCCTCACAGCTTTATCTCCTGCTTTGTCTTTCAGATTTGTTTCTCTGTCAAGTCCAAGACAATTATGATGACTGCAGGACCCATTCTTTCCATTTGGACATCCCATAGACATCTCCATCTCTACATGCACGAATTTAGGCTTATCACCACTAAACCCTCTTATCTTCCTATATTCCCTCTCTTGATGTATGATGTTACCTAGTCTTTCTTACAGCTTCCTAAATAAACTAAGAGATATGTTCTTACCTTTGTGCTTTTGCACATGCTAGTCCATTTTCAAAGAATATTTCCCTAGCCCCTTTTACATAGGTAGCAGTTTTTGTCATTAATATCTCACCTGAAATATTTATTGAATCCCAAGTTTGTGCTAGAAGATTCTACTGCATACTGCACTTGACCCTTTTTACTTACTCATAATCCCCTAAGACTGTGAAGTCCTTTGTTTGGTTTATTATTGTACTGACAGAGCCTGAGATGTAGTACTAGATATAGATCTTAAATAACTGAAAGAAACTAGAACCCCAGGAATTATCCTAGATCCCTTTATTCCACAATGCATTAGATTCTAGAATTCAACTTCTTGAATTACTATTGAATCAGTTCCTTTAATTTCTTTTCCTAATGTGATTTCTTTTTTTTTTTTTAAGATTTTATTTATTTATTTGACAGAGATCACAAGTAGGCAGGGAGGCAGGCAGAGAGAGAGGGGGAAGCAGGCTCCCCACTGAGCAGAGAGCCCGATGTGGGGCTCGATCCCAGGACCCTGGGATCATGACCTGAGCTGAAGGCAGAGGCTTTAACCCACTGAGCCACCCAGGCGCCCCCCTAATGTGATGTCTTGTCAAGTTATTGCAATGATCTTCTTGCTTGTCTTGCTGTTTCTAGACATATTCCTCTCAAATTTATCACATGTGTTGGCACCAGAATTACCTTTCAAAATACAAGTCTGATCATGCCACTTACCTACTCAAAATACTTTCATGGCTCCCCTCTACCATGGTTGTCAAACTGCAAACACAGTATACGAGGAGATTCATGCTTTGTCCCTTGCTACATTTCTACAGCCATCTCTGACCACCCCCCCCTTCCACTCACACTTAAGTCTTGCCATACTTGGCATAGTTCCCCAAATGAGATGTTGTATTTACCCCCCTGAGCTCTTCCTTCTGCTTAAACATCCAGCTCAAAAGTTAACTTTTAAAATCAGGTTTTAGTTCTTCAGGCAGAACTCTCTTGACTCCTTTAGACCAAGTGAGATGCCCTTCCTCTATGTTTTCATAGAATCTTCTGCATAATTCTTTATTTTAATGTGGGCTAGAAACTCCAAAGGGTCCTTGGATACCGACATATATGTACTTTTGAAGGCTGAGAGTCCTGATGTTACCCTATAGCAATTTTATCTCTCCAACTAAATTTATTTCCTTTGAGATTTTTATGATTTGTCAGGTTTAATGATAAAATCTTCTCACATTTTTCAAGGCTGTTTTCCATTACTACAGACTGAATGCTTTCAGTCTGCTGAATGTTAAACATCAAAATAGAAGAAAGACCTAGTACTTTTCCCTGGAGCATGGCTCTGCATTTCCTTTGTAAATGTACTCATTCCTCATAGCTGTACTCTTAAGGGCAATTTTCTTTCCTTAGACGTTCTCCTGGGATTGCATTCTGTACCTGCTTGGGAGAGAGAACACGGTGGCACATGGCAGTGTTTTGAGAGCTGCCAGGAGAAATAAAAGGGAGACTTCACTGAGCAGTCATGCCAAGGAGCACCTCCAACCATGTGTTGGAACTCTGATCTGATATGCTTCATTGTAGTGCAAAAAAAAAAAAAAAAAAAAAAAACACAGGTACGCTGTGGACCTCACTTCACTCCACTTGTTCATTTGTAGTTCCCAAATAATTATGGCTTTACTAGTTGCTGAGGATACAAAAACAAAGAAGGCAGAGCTCTTTTCCCTAGAGGACTTACAGTTTAGTAAGTAGAATAGATGAGTTTTCTTTAAAAATGCATGCAGAAAGGTCAGTGACAGACAAAAAATATTCCCTCAAGGCACGCCGATCAATTTGAAGCAGAAGAGAGAATCAGGAATGAAAGATGATAGCTTCAGTTTCATCCATAGAGGGTTTGAAGTGCTTATGTGACATTCAGGTAGAGCTGGTGCACAGGTAGATGGCATTACAAGCGTAGGACTCAGGAGATGATCCTCTCCTGATAACATAGATTTGGGATTCCCTAGGGGAAAGTAGAAATCTGAGGCTGTGCAAAAACTGATAGAAGATTAATGGCAGCAATATTTAAGGGATATTAGAGGAGGGAAATAGTGATCTCAGAAAGAGCTTGAGATGAGGAAGATATTTCAGAAACCAAAGAAGGATATTTATGAAGGAAAAAGTGGTCCCCATTCAGGTGCCAGCAAGAGGTCAATTGCAAAACATCAAGGAGAGCCCATCGGTTTTAGCCACTGGTTACCACTATCTCCGGGCAAATAGAGCAGAATGTGGACCCAGAAGCCAATCTGGGAACCAATGGAAGGTAAGACGGTTGAGATGGTGAATACAGAGTATTTGTCAGGAATTGTGTTTGTGAATGGAAGAAGAGCAATGAAAGAGAAGCCAGGAGAAGCTTGGCTAGAATATATCCTGTTACATTTAAAGTTTTTGAAGATGTGAGAATGTCTAAATGTTGAGGAGGCTTCAGTGGAGTGGAAGAGATTGAAGATACACGAGGGAGAAGGAAGAGGTGATGATAGAGCAAGGTCCTAGAGCAACAGGCAAGGATTCTGTCATGCTCCCCATTTCACACGTGGGGCTGGACAAGGGAGCAATTCATATCGATACACAAGAGCTCTCCAACACCGAACATCACAAATGCCCCAATGAAATCTGCCTACCCCCTTTCAATGATATCTTGTTTAGAGACCTCAGCAAATGCGATGCATTTATTTTTTAGTTCCGTTAGCAAATAAGAAAAATGTTCCCCTGAGTGCCACGGAAGTAGTTCCAAATATTCATTTCTTTAACTAGAACAAATCTCTTTGGTTCTCTCTGGCACTGCCAAGATCACTTAACTGCTGCACTGAGAATGTTCAACCTCCCTCACTTCACTGATCATCCAAAATGAGCTTCTGCTGCATCTCAAGCACAGCCCAGACAGTCTTTACAGTTCCTAAATCAGTGAAAATCGTATCGCCACTGCCATATTTATTAAGTGCTCAGACCTCTCTGATCGTTTTCCTTACCAATTGTCCATAACTCATTCCTAAACAAATGCCCTACAAATTCGGATGACCATAAATAATTTTGTTCTCTCTTTATTTAAAATAGAATCCATAATAGTGTGACCATAGCCATCACTAGTGCACAGAATTTAATCAAGAGCTGATTTGATTTGCACGGGTATTTGATATCTCTAGATTATAGTAAATAAATACTTTTTTTTAAAATATGGTTGGCATATTTTGTCCTTGTGGCTCAATGAGATTATAATATGAAGTGAAGATTATTTATATTACTGTACCCACTAGAGGGTACACAATGTTCTTTCCAGGTAAGTACCTGCAATTGGAAAGTCTTGGGACATAGGAATACAGTGTTTAGGACAAAGAGGGCTTTGGCTTCCATTGCTTACTGGGCTGGAATACTGCTACTTTAGCTTTAAGTCTGAAAATGTCTCTTTCTGGGACTCTCTCTGAACCCTCCAGAGTGGGTGAGGTGTTCCTCCTCTGAGCTCACTTCTCACCCGCACACACAGACAACTTCAGCGAAATTACTGCATTGCTTTGTCTACACCTCCCAACTAGATGGGTTTCATTAACTGTTAGAACAACTTGATCCTAGAGCATGCTCTGGTTTCTAGTCGCCATTGAAATAGGTACAGAATAGTGAAATGAATGTTCCCAAATCTTATGATTTGGATTTGGAAAGTTACAAAATAATCTGCCTAACAGGAGGAGAGGTTAACTCCCCACTGTGTTGTGTTTTCTGCTACTTAAAAGTCATGATTCTCTTGACAGTATGGAGCAGAAATCTTCCTATCATTTTGTGTCCTCAGAAAATCCCATATTCTCAGAACACCTGGAGGGCTAGTTCCTACCTCTCAATTTAGATAATTTTCTCCTCCTTTCTTCACATTTTCATAGCCTTTTGTGTCGCCCCCCCCCCCCCCCCCCCCCCCTTTTTCTCCCTTTCTGGCATTTCCTAGAATCTGAGATGTAACAGTGCTATTTTAAAAAAATCACCCTGTTTTCTTACTGGTTTGTATTTTACTTGAAGAAAGGGATTGCACTTTTTTTTATTACCTCCAACAGTGCTTAACACTGTGCTTTGCTTTAGGTAGGGATTAATAAATATTTGTCATATTGAACTTCATCAGCAACTAGCACTGAAAAGAGGCAGCAAAATGCTTGGTGACTTTGATGGAGCGGTGGAAGGGGGACCAAAGGGTGGTGCTGATCACTGCCAAGTGATGGCTCTTGAAACAGCACACTCCCTGGGCTCTGACACAGCCAAGTGCAGTGGCCCCCGCCTCCTGCTTGGCAAAGGCTGATGATAATGACTGAGCTAATGTTTATTGCAACTGCCAGCCAGTCATTTGCAAAGTACAGCAACATGGCAGTGAGAGAAACTCAACCAAATGGGAAGGACCTACAGAAAGAATGAAGTCCTTTTTAAGCTAAGACTTCTTGGAGGAAAATAAATCCCCAAACTCCTTAAATAATAGAATTTCAGTTGAGATTTCTCAGGGCACCTGGCACTGACGAGCGAGGAAGGGTTGAATAAAATAAGTGAGAAACTTACAGGGTGTTTGTTTTTTGTTTTTTGTTTTTGTTTTTGTTTTTAATGACAAAACATACCCATTATAGCCAAATAAAATATGTACAATTAAATAGTCAAATATCTATGTGTATGAAAATGGGATGGGGCAAAGTACATTCAAAGTTAATGCTAGATAGTCCCTTTGTCACATTATGTTCCTTAGTGTATTTAAAATCTGTAAGAGTCCATGCCACAGAAATAATTGGATTTCAGCAATGCTAAAAAGATAGCTTAATGCATTATCTTTCCATTTGCTAAAAAAAAAAGTTAGTCATCCTATAAAATTTTTCAACATCTATAAGACTTATGAAGCAGAACAAAACCACCTTTCTAGTTATAAGCAGACTAAGAATACAAAGATAAACCTGTTACCCAGCCCATCATTTATCACACTTAAAAAATCAAGGTGATTTAGAGAACTGTGGGGTAGAAAATATTTTCTGCCAAACACTAATTTTTGGAAACCTGAAATTGTTTAGGAGATAAAAGTGTTTGTATCTGTATCTCAAATTCTGATTATGTAGAAACAATCATATTAAGGAAGGATGGCTATATTTGAATTTGAGTTCAAGATACAAAGGAAATATTAAGAGGGAAATATTACAATTAAACTCTGAGTTTAATGATTTCTGTTACAACTACAGCAATTACGCATAGATTTCTGATTGTTGAGGTAATTGTAGTACACAAGCTGGTTAAAAACTCTTATGCATAAGAACAAGTGGTTAGTTTGAAAGTATCACTCTCAGATTATTTATTAATTACAAAGGAAAACATCTTCACAATAAAAAAATCTGGTGAACGGCACAGGAAATGATAAAACCAAATTATACCAATAATGGACAAACGAATACACATTATATTAATAGAACATTTTAACCTAAGTCTAGTCATCAGGAAGCAATAAAACAAATCCACATTGAAGGACATTCTTCAAAATGATTATTCTATACTCTTCACAGATGTCAGTTTCATGAAAGACAAAAAAAGATGAGAGAGGTATTCTAGATTGAAGGGGAACAAAGAGATGTAGCAACTAATTGCAATGTGTGATTCTTGACTTGATCCTGGATATAAAAAGCAAAACAAACAAACAACACAACAACAAAAAAAAAACCCTAAAAAACCAGAAAGCTATAAAGGACATTTGGACATTATTGGGACAGCTGAAGAAATAGGACCATGTATTGTATATCTGATAGTATATGTGTATCAATCAGTCTTAAATAGCCCAGGTGTGACAATTAAATTATGGTTATAAGTGAAGATGTCTTTGTTTTAAGGTGAAATATTTGAAGGGTCATTATAACTGTAATTTACTCTCAGTATTTGATGAAGAGAGAAAAAAGAAAAAATTTAGGAAAGTGTTAATTATTGAATCTAATTTAAAATATATGCTGTATATGGACATTTAAAATATATACTGTATATGGACATATATTTTCAACTTTCTATAGACTTGGCATTTGTCAAATACAAAGTTGGTAGAAAAAAGACTCAGTTTGAATAATCATCATTTGTGTAAAAATCACCAGAGATATTTATTAAAAATATAAACTCCTGAACTCTACTCTCGTACATTCAGTGGGACTGAAGTGAGGTCTGCTTGGACGAGAACTGTATAAGAATACATAAAACAGAAGTCTCAGCTTTCTAGAATACTCTTTATGAATATATTTTTAGTCTCTTGATTTGGTCCTTTATCTCTGTCTTCTCACCAAGCTGCCAGCAGAGTCAACAAAATGGGAAGGTGAATACAAAGTTCTGGGTTCGGTGGTCTGGGACCTTCGTATTGCAAACAAATGCAAATCCCAGGTGAAAATTCTAGGCTGTCCACCATCAGTGGGGTGAGGATACTTTCCTATTTGTATCCAGGCTTTCACCTGCTTTAGGCCCACCTGGTTATCAGAAACAGTCTTGACTGTTACCTTTTTCTTTTCTTTCCTTTTTTAATTAATTTTTTAAATTAATTAAATTAAATTGGACTTTTACTTGGTTTATATACAAAAATGAACCCAAAATGGATCAATGACATAATGTGAGAGGGAAAAGAAAACATAGAGGAAAGACTTCATGAAACTGAATGTGGCAATAACCTCTTGAATGTAACACTGAAGGCACAGGCCACAAAATGGAAAACAAATTAGTATCCAATGTAGAAAGAGCTCCTACAACTCAATATCAACAAAAAACAACCTAATCTAAAGATGGAGAAAAGATTTGAAAAGGTATATCAAAGACGATATATAGATGGCCAATAAATACATAAAAAGAAGTTCAACATCACTAAGCCTCAGAGAAATGCAAATCAAAAGCACAAGGAGATGGTACTTCCCACCCATTGGGATGGTTATATAAAAAAACAAAACAAACAGAAAATAACAGGTGTTGGTAAGAATGTGGTGAAACGGGGGGCATCTGGGTGGCTAAGTGGGTTGGGCCTCTGCTTTTGGTTCAGGTCCTGATCTCAGGATCCTGGGATCGAATCCCGCATCGGGCTCTCTGTTCAGCGGAGAGCCTGCTTCCTCCTCTCTCTCTGCCTGCCTCTCTGCCTACTTGTAAACTCTTTCTCCGTCAAATAAATAAATAAAATGTAAAAAGAATGTGGTGAAACTGGAATCCTTGTGCTGCCGGCAGAAATAAAAAAATGGTGCAACCACTTTGGTAGCTGCATGTTTAATTTTCTGAGGAAGTGGCAAACTATGGTTGCACCATTTTTTTATTTTTTCAAGTTCCTTTTGTCTACTTGAGGTTCCTTGAAATTCCACATAAAAACCTTTAAAGTTTCTATTTAACTTCCAGTTAGTTAACATATTGTGTAATATTAGTTTCAGATGTACAGTTTTGTGATTCAACACTTCCTTACAATACCCAGTGCTCATCACAAAGCACTCCTTAATTCCCATCACCTGTGTCTCCTGTCCCCCCACCTGTCACCCCTCTGGTAACCATCAGTTTGTTCTCCATAGTTAAGAGTCTGGTTTTCCTCTCCCCCTTTTCTCTCCCGCATGATCTTTTTTGTTTCTTAAATTCTATATGTGAGTGAAATCATGCTGTATGTATTTGCCTTTCTCTGACTGACTTATTTCACTTAGCATAATACTCTCTAACTTTATTGATGGATTTTCCTATTTTTGAAAAAAAGTCATTGGGCTTTTGGTAGGGATTGCATTGAATCTGTAGATTGCGCTAGGTAGTACTGGTATCTTAACAGTGTAAGTCTTCCAGTCCACAAACATGGTATGTCTTTCTACTTGTCTACTTGTTTGTGTCTTCTTTAATATCTTTCAGCAAACATTTTATAGTTTTAAGTGTATAACTTTTTGCTTCTTCGGTTAAGTTTGCTCCTAGGAATATTTTTTGGTTTTACTATGGACTAAGTGCGTTCCCCAAAAATTTCATATGCTGAAACTCTGCTCCCCAGTGCAATAGTATTTGGTGATATGGGGCCTTTGGGAGGTAATGAGGGTGGAGCCTTAATCGTGGAGTTCATTTATAAGAAGAAACAAGAGAGAGCCTCCATCCTGTTTCTCTGATGCCTGCTGTGTTTGTGAAGACACAGCAAGAAGAAAGTTATCTGTGAACCAGGAAAAGGGCTCTCAGGAGAACACAATCATGGCAACACCATGATCCCAGATTTCCCAGTCGCCAGAACCAGAACTAAATGCTTGTTTCAGTCACTGACTCTATGGTATTTTTGTTATAGCAACGCGAATTATGAGAGGCACCACTCTGAAAAATGGTGCTATTGCTTTCTTGTTTTTGTTTTGAATTGTTATTGTGTAGGAATACAACGGACTTGTGTGTTTAATTTTAATTTTTCTTGCACCTTTGTTGAATTTGTTTATTAGTTCTTATAGATGTGTGTGTGTGTGTGTGTGTGTGTGTGTGTGTAATTTTTAGGATTTTCTATATATAAGATGATGTCATCTGCAAAGAGATGATTTTTCTTTTCCAATTTGGACTCCTAAATTTTCATTTTTAAGCCAGAGTTATTTTTGTGGTAAAAATGGAATGATTGTTCATGTATTCATTTCTGTTTTGAAGTTATGCTTAAAATCTTACACAGAGGGCGCCTGGGTGGCTCAGTGGTTAAGCCGCTGCCTTCGGCTCAGGTCATGATCTCAGGGTCCTGGGATCGAGTCCTGCATCGGGCTCTCTGCTCAGCAGGGAGCCTGCTTCCTTCTCTCTCTCTCTCTGCCTGCCTCTCAGTGTACTTGTAATTTCTCTCTGTCAAATAAATAAATAAAATCTTTAAAAAAAAAAATCTTACACAGAATTGTGAGAAGAGAGGCTTTGATATTTTCTGTGTATTTGTAACAAAAGAACAAATTATAGTTAAGTACTCAGTAGTACATGATGTCGGCTCACATGACCCACATGACCAGGCCCAAATTCGGGCAATGATAGTTAAAGTAAACTGATTTTACCTCTTTGACCAGTAAGGCTGACTTGGAAAAAGAAAAGAAAATCTTATTGTACTACCTACATTTCTCCGGCTCTGGGCTAGATCTATATAATTGATTCTTTCACATTGACTGTTGACAATTTGATCGGTTCTTTATGTCCAACATTAGTGGCAGAACCCAAAACAATCTGGCCTGCATGTATTGAACTTGGTGGTGCTATGAAATGTAACTCACCTTAAACGAGCATATAAAAATTCAACAGCAAAACCATTATTAGTGGGCTGAAGAAGGAACCTGACACAGAGAAAAAGTCATTGGAGTCATGGGGCAAATTCTTCCAGGTCAACTCCATCTGGAAAATTTTCTTCCTCCATCTAAATCCAGGATTCCATGAAACTTTCCAGGGCAACTGTAGAAACTTGATAATGAATTTGCATAGCCAGGTGAATATTATGTGGGGGAGAATTATGTCACAATGGGCTTTAAGTACTGAGTCTGTCCAGGATGCCCACGTTTGGGGAAATAAGACATAAAAATTAGAAGTGAGGATAACAAAAACAAGAGAAACCGGAATTCAGGAGTCTAAATTTCTGTGCTCAAGATTGAAAAGTTCTGTCCTCTAAGGATCCTTTGGACAGGTGTAGGGAGAGAAGCTAAAAACTTTTATTTCCTTGTACCCCAGAAAATAAGTTTCCTAACCTGAAAAATATCACAAGCAGTCTTGTGTATCCATGTTATAACTCATTAGCAGGTAAGGTAGAGTATTTATACTTTAAGAAATTTGACTTTTTCTAACATAGGAAATAAGAGATTATTGCTACTACCACTGGTCTGGCAGGATTTAACTAATCAGCATCTGAAAGAAAATCATTCTGGTTTGAATTTTCCAAGCACCACCGAAAAGGGGCTTGTTTATTATAGTAATTATGCTATCAGCATACATTTAAAGAAAACTGCTATGGGAAATTTGATGAAAATGGGCTTCAAGCTTTCTTTGGACACCATGATTTAAGCTTCCTTTTAACAGGGCAAACTACAAAAACCTGAAGCTGCAAAGTGGCATTTTTCCACCCATCTAAATTCATGTTGAGTATTAAGCACTAGTAGAGTCTGAAATGAGGAACAAACAGTCACTTAGACAGCACATATTACGGAAATATCCCATAAAGATGTAAGAGTCTGCATTAATCTTCTGAGTGGGACAATGGGTGACCTTTTCTAATAAGAACTGGAGCATCTAAAGTGAGCATTAAATTTCGCTGCAGTCCTATTTGCTGTCTCTCTGTGGCATTCATCACCGCTGAGATGTAAATGTCCTGAGACTGTTGGAATCTAAGAATCATACTTCATGGAGAGGGAATGTTCTGAAGAGCACAGGAAGCTTGTTCACCCCCAAATTTTGGCAACCTTAGGGCCATTATGGCTTCGTTTCTCTTTCATTATGAAAGCAGAGCAGCTGTTGAGCGAGCAAGGTTAACAAACCTTGGAAAAACATTAAAGCTAATTTGTTTTTAGGGCTTTCCTAAACCCAGAAGTTGGAAGAAGATTATTTTATATGGACCCATTAGTCTTTCAATAGTCAAATCTGCAGAGCTACTTATAAGATTTACTCTTTGGGTTTTAAGTAGATATTATCAAGGGTGGGCATCTGTTTAACTGGTATTTGGAGTCACTAGGGGCAGATGGGTTGGCCTAAAAAGTGTTTTGGACTAATGACCTGTTCAGAGACTGGAGATTCATGAAATCTCAGCTCAACTCCTGACATTTAAAAAGCCTTTGAAATTAACTAGTGAGCGGGGTTGATGTTTATACAGAATCAAAACAACTGTGGAGAAAGGAAAAGTAAGTATAAAAGGTTACTTGGGTGACTTCAAACTTTTAATTTAAAATTGGTGAACTTAAGTCAACCAAATTTGTGCAGGCAGTATGGAAGTAAAATAGGAATAGCTTTTGGATCAGTTACATCTACTTCTTGGCTACCCAAGAGCTAGGTGGTCTGCCCTGAACCTCAGTTTCTTCACCTTGAGACTATTACAAGGAGTGTGACCTGCAGATTTAACTTGAAGGTTAAATATAATAAAATAATCAGATTAACTATAATAAAGTCCTTGAGCCTCACATGTAGATGGTTGGTGGTTTACACAAATGATATTGAGGCCTGTACAAATAGTCTGAGGGATCAAGAATTTTCAAGAAACTCTAAGAGTTCTTTAAATAGAATAGGTACCATTTTCAAGACGAAGTGATTCAATCTTAAATGGTGACATTTGGGGACTGTGGCAGATGGATAATAAGATTTTTTGTTTTTTAAGATTTTATTTATTTATTTGACAGAGAGGCAGACAGGGGCTGAGGAAGCAGTCTCCCTGCTGAGCAGGGAGTCCAGTGCCGGGCTCGATCCCAGAATCCTGAGATCATGACCTGAGCTGAAGGCAGAGGCTTTAACCCACTGAGCCACCCAGGCGCCTCAGGAAAAAAAATTTTTTTTTAGGAAGATATTTTTTAAGAGACCTGTCTACTGCTACTTAAAACATGCTGGTTTGGGTTAAATATGCCAAATTCGAATTCTAATCTAAATGCTGTCTATGTGAATCAGTAATTTTCTTATTGTGGGCCATAAGCAATATCATCTGTTTCTAGATTGGGAATCTAGAAGCTCAGTGGCTGATGTACTCAGACCAAAAGTGGTTGATATATCAGTCAGAGAATTAGAGATAAATGTCACTTCAGAAGAGAAGACTGGGTTTGAGTCTGTGAAATTTGAAATTTGGGAGGACAGAAGTTTTGAAGCACTAAGGGCCAAAGGGCTCTTTTGATAGACCCTCATCCAAAGTAGAGACCTTTGGGAAACTGGACATAGCCTGGATTATCACCAGCTTATTGTGCTCTGTTTAAAGCTGGTTTACCTCCCTCTCCTCCAATCTCTTCATGGCTTCAGACATTTTGCTACCAATAGAGTGCTTGGGTGTTCCATTCTGTGAGATTTTACTGGGTCCTCGGTCCTGTCAGGCAATACTGCTCCATCTTGGATAGGGTGGTGGTGGCATCATGCAAACAAAACACTTAGCTCAGTGTCACATAATACAAATTCAGGGAACCTTATTAGTCTCAGGTCAAATATAATTGGAGAGACTTCAGAATTTCCACCAGGCATTTGAGCACTCATGTGTCTGGGCATCCTGCAAGGTCATGAAGAGCTCAGTGTTGAGTGCTCTGTGCCTGGTATCTTAAGGAGTTTCCCAGGAGAAGGGTCTGTAAGAGTGGGAAACCAACTGCCATTTACTTTTAAATATAAGATAAGAGGGCAAATATACTTAAAAATATTGATTTATTTTAATATTTACATTGTCAGGGAGTGAGAATTCCTGTCCCCTTCAAGATTTTCTTCTAGCTGGACTAAGAATCAAATCAACATGAGACAGATTAACAGGAGAAAATCAAATTGAATGGCATATCTCTGGTCAACCTATGCAGACATGGAAATTCCAAAGACAGCCAGGTATGATGAGGTATATATCATTCTGAACTAAGGAAAAAGGGGTCAGTGTCTGGGACTTCAAAGGAAAGGATGTAATTCACAGGCAATAGGAAGAAGAGCAGATGCTTGGTTATTAGATGTTTATCCTACCAAAAGGTCACTCAGATAAAATTTATATCTGCTAATAACTATTATTCTAGGAAAGACCCCCAAGTTAGATTCTGCTGTGTAGCTAAGGGAGGGGCAAAAACTTTCTCTTGAGCCTGTAAGATCTCAATTGCCTTCAGCTCAAAATAATCTTCACGCCACTGTGACCCACTCTTGGCCCTCACATGTTTATGCTCAATGAGCTCAAAGAGGGAAGGGAAGCAATTATAAAAACAACAACAACAAGCAAAAAATGAATTTTTGATATTGGAGACCAATGGTAGAGGTACTCTACTTTTCCTGGTTCACAAACGTTGTGTCAGGAACTGTTTTAGTGGCTTTAACTCATCGAATGTTCTCACTTTAAGCCTATGAAGGTGGTCTTATTATTATGAACACTTACATTAAAACAAAGAGTTTAAATAATTTGCCCAAGGTCCCAGAACAAAACCGGGACTCAAATCCAGGCTTTTCAGATCTGGAGTCTAAATTTTTAACCCCTATGCTAAGTTCCCTTCTGCTTATGTCTTCATACTCAGTGCCCCCTAGTTTCTACAGATTAGAATGTTGCCATGAGGCTTTGCATCATCAGCAGTCCCAGGGAAATATAAAAAACACCTTTGTTAACCAGAAGTGAACATGACTAACATTGACAAATACAATCTGCTCTCAACTTGCTGGAATCAATTTATGTAAATTAGACATTACCACAATGTCTTTAGAAGGAACTCATTCATTAACTTAACAAGTACTCATTGAATGCCCACTACATGGCAGGCATTAAGCTGGGTATATAGGGGTATGTGGTGTGATAAAGGCCGTTCAATAGCCTCATCAGACCCAGTGGTGAAATCTCTGAAAATACAGGTTCCATTGAAATATTCTGAATTATCACGTGTCAAATTCATCCTAGGATAAACTTTAGAGTACCAAAAAAACCTGTCTACCTTTGATAGGAACCAGCAAAATAAATACACATAGCAGTTTAGATACTATATACCAATAACACATATACACTTATATAAAAGAAAGATGAGGGGTACCTGGGTGGCTCAGATGATTGAGCATCTGCCTCCAGCTCAGGTCATGGTCTCAGGTTCCTGGGATTGAGCCCGGCACTGGGCTCCTTGCCCATCGGGGAGCCTGCTTCTCAGTCTCCGTCTGCCTCTTACCCTGCTTGTGTTCTGACTCTCTCTCTCTCAAATGAATAAATAAAAAATATTTTAAAAAATCGTTTTTAAAAGATAACTAAATTACAGGGGAGTGGTGAAAAATGCTGAAATTTATCCCTTTCTGATATTTCTACATTAGCAATAGCACTTTTGGAAGAATGGGGTGTGTAGGGAGGGTGACATTTGAAAAGAAAACACTAGGGTGCCTGGGTGACTCGGTCACTTAGGCATCTATCTTCAGTTCAGGTCATGATCTCAAGGTCCTGGGATACAGCCCCGCACTGGGCTACCCGCTAAGTGGCGAGTCTGCTTCTCCCTCTCCATCTCCCTATGTGATCTCTCTGGCTCTCACTGTCTCTCAAATAAAGAAATAAAATCTTTTAAAACATGAAGAGAAAACAATGATTTGATATAAATCAATCAGCAAACAAGTATAGAAACGCAATAAGAGTTTTGGTCAAAGGTTTTATGCCCCATGCTTTCAATGACCTCTGAAAACATAGTATAAGACAATTGGTTAGAGAAAGAGTGAAGGTTGCAGTTCTATTATATAGTAATTTCATGTCAAAAAGGAATTAATTGTCCAGTCCCTTTGTGCTCTTGATAGTTGTGGTCAATGAATTGATCTGACACTGAAAATTAATGCCTGCCATATATTTTGTGTGAAATGATGGTACTATGCTCACCAAGTTGTCAAGACAGGCTGTTACCTTCACTGAGAAATCTCTCTGAAGACTAGCTTTTACAAAAAAATGGAAAAGTCTGTCTGTTGTATCAATCAACCATACTTTCTATCCAGCAATGAAGTTCTGGGTACCCGACCAGAAGTTCAAAGTTATCCCTGATCCCAGGTAAGGTATAACAGAGGTTATTTACATGTGGCACCTTGAAGGCGGCTTAAGTAGAACAACAAGAGGAAACTGTTGGAATGGGCCATGCTATCTGCAGCCACACAGAATAATCCTTCTAGGAATTTAGGAGGTGCAAAATTCCAAGTTTACTCGAGTAATTAACATATAGTAGATATACACATTCATAGTTGAGTCTTAAGATGGACTCAAGGTTGTAGTTTTTTTATTTGTTTGCTTTATGAGAGGGATCTTTTCTGCAAAATATAATACACCATTCTAGAACAATGTTAGAGATCAATGAGGTATTATATGTAAAATAAAATGGATCGTTCCAAGAGAAGAAAAAAATGACAAACTCATCTAAAGGCTAAATACTTGTATGTCAGTTTTTACCTGATCTTATTGTTAATGAAGCAGATTAACACCATTAAAAAAAAAAGTCAACATTAAATAGCAAGTCCTTTATTTGAGAGATACAAGATGATTTTTGGCTAGAATAGAGAAAGAATATAAAACTCAGTGTATAAAGCAGATAAAGCATTTTATTTACTAGTTTGAAATATATTAACTATCCTTTTTTTTTTAACTTTATTTTCTTTTCAGTGAAAAAACACACAGTCAGCTAAAACACACCCTCTTAGATAATGATAAGTCTAATTATTACTTAATATGTATTCGATAATCCACATCTATATAGAATACAGATCTTTAAATAGTAAACTGGATATTTACATCTTCTCCTTCAGCTCATGTCTACTAAGGACATATTACACACACACACACACACACACACACACACACACGTTCTTGGATAGCATAGTTTAAAAATGTATTTAGATTTTTTTAAAGACATTGATTACTTTTTAAGAGGCATGATTTCCTCCTGTTTGCATTATGCATTTAAAAAATCTTTTATACAAGTTGCCGCTTCACTAATTACAGATTGGCAAGTGATCAAGAGAACTAATAAGGGCATGCAGATTTCTTTTAAAAATTCTGTTGTAATGTTAATAAAAGGGGCAAAGTTACAATGTCAATTGAAGAACTGTTTTCTTTTCCAGACACTTGTTCTTAATGATGAGTTATACTTGAGGAAGACAAATACTGTTCTTTCCTAAAGAACTCATTTTTCCCCCATGATGGCATTTTGAAGTCTATGATTTGTCAAAACCCTCAGCAGGAAATATAATGGCTAAGCATGGCTTAACATGTCATTTATTCAAGTAACATGGTCTCGGTTCTGTGGGTGACAGAAATTCTCAGTCTCTGGTTTACCCTTGGCCACCATTTTAGTCAACGATTACAATGGAAAAATGAAGTTTGTACTTTCAGAGATGATTTATTCTGGGTGAAGTTCAGAGTCACCTTGTTTTATCCTTAGGGAATAACAGTTTGATTGTCATCCAGTAAGGACAAAACAACAACAACGAAAGATATTACCCACAACCTGTACCTTAATTACTTTCCCATATATGGAAAGTGGGCTCCACTCTGAAGAGAGCACTTTCTGTGTATGGTGAAAGTTTCCCAGGAAAAATATACACGCTTCTAAATATTTCCAAAGAGCCCAGCTCAAGTGGTAATGCATGGTATAAAGAAGATGGTAGCTTTATGGAAATCAGGTACTAACCCAGGTAATCTGCATGAATATGCTGCAAACATATGCATTAGGAGCAGGCCTGGATTTCACCAGACTTGAGTTCCTGCCACTTAGAGGAAGACATCAGGAAGGAACTTTCCCTCACAATGCACTCTTTGACACATATCCTTTGTCTGGTTTTTATGGGATGTGTACATCACTGGTTTACATTTTGTCCTCCTAACCTTTCTTTCTTAAATCATACCATATCTTCCAGAAGTCTACCCATCCTTCGGTCACAATTTCAAAAACTCGTTTGAAATGGTAATGGTATACAAAGTTTTCCAAGCATTATGTTCAGGGTCGACCTAAAAATGAAAAAAAAAAACCAAAAACCAAAAACCTCAAGTCTTGTCAAAGCACTCTTCAACAATCCTTTGAACAGTTGATGAAGAACAGTGTGACACACTTCATTTTATATGTATAACCTGCAGGTGTTTTTTAAGCTTTCTATGACTCACTGTTTCTCTACAGCCCTTGACTAATTATTTAATAATTTTCTCCAGGATTTAAAGACATCGTCATCACCCATGTTGCCTGGGTGACATCTTCCTAAATAGTCTTTGTAAATAGTCAGTGATCTTTGTAAATAGTCAGAAAAACACTTAAGATCGTTCACATAGTTTTTCTTTTGTCACACTAGCACCAAAAGTGACTCTGCGAACTTTTTTTTTTTTTTTTTAGACTTTGGAATTTGAAACAGTAAAGGCTTCTTGCTTAATTTAAATTTTGAACACTATCCACACTAAATAATACCATCTTTCTCAACTTTGGTCAAATTATAGAGGAATTAGCCCCATGAAAACAGCAGTTTGCTTTTTGTGGAATTAAAGGCAATCTCTATGGGTCCAGGCCTCATCTGCTGAATAAGCAGGTTAATACAGAGGAAGGAGTGCAGGGGTCAGATTACCTGGATTCAATTAAATCCTGGCTCTGCCTTTTCCTATGAAGGCAACCTTGAAGCTAAATTTATTACCTTGTCCTGAGGCCTGGTTTCCACATTTTAATCATGATGATAATAATATTATCAAGTCCTTAGAATTATTGGGAAGTTGAGTGATCTACTGCCTGAAAAAATGAGTCATATGGAAACGTGCCATACAAACGCTGTTCTTCTGTTTTTGAGGTTTTTTGGTTGTTTGTTTGTTTTTAATGTGCAGGTTGGCAAACAAAGCAATGTAATGAGTTGAGGTGAATAGTTATAACTCAAATGGCTTTTTCCTATAAGTTGTTCATATGGCCTTATCACAGAGCGATTTAGAAAGAGCCACTAAGAAATAGAGATGTCCCTTCTTGGACATGCCTAGTTCAAGGCCTGGGGAAGATGGTACATTTGGGTTTTATCTGCGAGGTTTCCAGGAGAAGACTCAGGTAGAGGGTATGGGGTGTTTTTTCTATATCAGAATATATTCTCCTTAACCAAGTGACCAGGACCTCCTGAGTTATTTATCACTGGCCTTCATTCTGCTCCCTCCCCTCCCATCTTATTTCCCCACAAGCAGAACATCTCCATGGTGTATAACCGAGAGCCGAGTTGGATAGCTGTTCAGAATTAGTGCATAAACACTCCAGTGCCCCGCACTGTGTTCTCTACATCAGACTCTACGTCTACTTCCTAATCACTGCTCGCCTGCCCAGCGTCACACAATATGAGTGCTCTTGCTTTTTTTAAACACCTGTGTGACCTCCACCCCTGCTGTGAGATCTCCGTTCTCTCCCAGTTGTGTCACCTGAAGCTGTATTTGCCGAAGTCACTTGCCAGCTGCCTCCCGGCTTAGCCCCAGTGACTGGTTCCAGGGGACCTCCGAGCACTTGATAAGTTGGTCACACTTTCTTTCACAGGCTCATCTTGATTTGCCTCTTAACGCATGGTATTTCTCTCAGGGTCAGTCCTCAGTCTTCTCTTCTCACTGTGGACAGAAACACTTGGTGAGCTCATCATCTCCCAAGGCTTTAACTCGCATTTAAACACCCATCACTTCCAAATACTTGTCTCAAGAACTTCTGTGTATTTCACCGTCTGACAGACACCTACAAATTTCATATAAGACTAAAATTCAAGCCATATTATCTTCCTCAACACCCCCCCACCCCACCCCACAAAAAAAAGAAGGAAGGAAGGAGTGAAAGAAGGAAAGAAACTTGCCTTCTTTCTTATAATTTCTGTTTCAGTTGTATCACTTTTCACCCAATCTGGGAAGGCAGAAAACTTAGGAAAATCTTTGCTTCCCTTATGCGCCTTTATTCTGCATAACCATTGGTTAGTACGCCATGCATCGCCTTTTCAGAAATGTCTCTTTAATCCCTCCATTCCTTTCACCACCACTGGGTCTTCATCAGCCTCGTCCCTCTTACAGCCAACACCTCACCAATCTTTTCTGTCTTCCATCACCTTCCGCACAGCCACCTAACTGGTCTATCTAAACCAAAGCCAACTGTGTCGTTCCTTTTCTGCTTAAAAACAAAACACTAAATAAAAATTACTTTTTCCATGTCCCTCTGAGGGAATACTCCATTTTTAAATTCAGCAGAAACCTGTCACACAGTCTCTTATACTCAGGATCGCCACGTCCTCCTTCTCTCTCTCTCTCTCTCTCTCTTTTTCTTTTTAAAGATGTATCTATTTTGGAGAGAGAGCGTGAAAGCATGAGTAGGGGGAGGGACAGAAAGAGATAATCATCAAGTAGACTCCCCTCTGAGTGCAGAGCCCAATGCAGGGCTTGATCCCGTGACCCATGAAATCATGACCGGAGCCGAAATCCCAAGAGTCAGACACTAAATCAACTGAGCCACCCACACGCCCCACCTCTACTTCTCTCTTGATGTCACTCTAGTCAATTTCTCATCTCCAGCAATCCTACTAAAACCTCTCTGGTCAACATCAAGTATGACTTCTATGTTGCCAAAGTCGTTTTGGTTTTCATCTTACTCTTTTAGCATCATTTAGCAGGGGTAATCTCTCTGTTTTTGAAATGCTTTCTTTACGTGGACTCTGGGCCACTGTTCTCTCGTGAATCTCCTCCTTTCCTTCCCAAGATTCTTTACTGGTTCCACCTTATCTTCTGGATCCCAAATATTCGAGTGCCCGAGGGCTCAAGCCTCCAAGCCTTCTCTGCCTCCACTCACTTTACAGTTGATCTCCTCCATTCTCATTGCCATAAATTGATATGTAAACTGACTCCCACACCTATACCTGTGGCCCTGACCTACTGTCTGAACTTCAGACTCATGTGTGCACTCGTTCCCTTGAGATTCCACTTGGATGTCTAACAGGCCTCTTACGTGTTCAGAATTGCAACCTGCCTCCTCATCACCTTCAAATCTGCTTGGCCTTGAGTCTTCCACCTCAGTGATTGTCAACTCCATTGTCCATTGTTGAGGCCAAAAACCACAGAAGCTTTTTTGACTTTCTTTTTGCTCACACCCCACATCCGGTGAGACGACTTCTCACCTTCCTCTCTGTTACTTCCCTAGTTTGAGCCAAGTGATGTCCACATTTGCAGCATTGTAGTGGCCTCCAGCTTGTCCCTCTTCTTCTATCTTCATCCTCCTTTGGTCTTTTCTCAGCATAACAGCCAGACTGATCTTTTAACATATGAAGAGATCGTATCATTCCTCTGTTCGAAACCCTTAATGCCTTCTCGTTCTTACTCAGAGCAAGCCCCCAAATTCTTACCATGGGGCCAAGACCTTCGATGACCTTGCTTCTCTACACCTCTCACACCATGATCTCCTGCTACCTCTCAGCTCTGACTACACTGGTCTCCATCCTGTGTCTGGAACATGCCAAATATGCTGTGGTTTAAGGGCTTCTCTCTTTTTTTTTTTTTTTTTTTTTTTGGTCCAGAAGCTTTTTCCTGATATTTAAATAGCTTTTCCCTTCAGGTCTCAGTTCAAATACCAATTTATCACAGAAGTCATCTACCGTGAGTTCATGAAAGTAACACCCTTGATTGTTCTGTATCTCCTTATCTTACCTCCTAATAACTTGCCACTTTAGAAATATTGAGTATTTAATTACAATTTATAGCATTAGACTGTGAGCCCCAGTGAAGACTAGGACTTATCCATTTTTATTGATAGTTTTTTTGGCTCTAGATAAATGCCTCATACCTCCTAGGAATGATAAATATTAACTAAATAGACAAATGGTTAACATTGTGTACATAGAACTATGTGAGCAAGATTAAAAATTTAAAGAAAAACAGGCAAGTCATTACAATTTCTGGCAAAACTTCTCAAAATGACTGAGGGGGTCTGTTGTTTCAATAATCCGAGGAGGGCAGCACATGGCATTTCACCTAACATTTTGTTCAGAAGTTAACATTAATAGTAATTTAATTTTTAGCAAAGACTGTGGCTCCACAAGAACAATTAAGCACTTGAAAAAGAAGAGGATTAACATTGGTGAGACCAGAAAACCAAGAGGAACTTAATGATTAAATCAATATCGCTGTTTGATCTCGGCCTCCGATCAGCACGCTCCTGCCAGTTGACCCCACAGCAATCACAAGGACGGCATTTACTTTTGCTCTCACTTCTCTAGAAGCTAGTCAGAGTCATACACAGATGGAGAGGTGGGTAGATTATAGCTGGGAATTGTTTCTTATTGCAGTTAGAGTGGAATGAACCTGACAGATTAGCTGGATCAGTGGTTTTTAACCATTTTTCCGCCATTGCAAGGTAGCTGCCAGGTAACATTTATCTGAGCTACATCTTCACATCACTCAGTTGACTTTGCTGGGCTGGCGATAGAGCCTGTGGGATCCGTGCAAGTGTCAGGCACTACCTGAATACCATCTCCCCAGAGCTATTTTTCCTGTCCATTTACACACTCACAACAAGCTGGGAACAGTTTCTAGATGAAACCTGTTATTTTGAGGGGAAGAAATCTGAGGCCAATAGCGAATAAATGGCGCATCCAAGATTACAGAGATAGGAGACTAGAGAGCTAAGAAGATGGAGACTAGGAGGTCTAAGGGATTGCAAGAGATCTCTTACAAGCCTACCGTTTGTTTCTCTCATGGCGAGAGACTAAATATACAAAGGGGCCATGGCCAAACCAAATATAAAACTACAAGTCTAGCCCCCAGCCTGCCACAACCAGCCCAGGAGGCCAATCTGCTATCTACAAGGTGGGGCCAAACAGACCCACGTGACAAGCGATCCAAAATGGCAAGGACACGATTAATAACTACTTTTTGCCCTTTCTTCCAATGTAGAACCAACCAGACAAAGTCAAGTAGGCACCCCATAATCCCATAAGGATGCTCTACTCCTGTGTACCCCAGCTGCTGTCTGTCCAAACCAACAGCTTCTCATCAGGGCATACCTGAAGCCAGCCCCTCCTCCACCAGAAAGCTCTCCCACTCTTCTGCCTGCCCATGCGTTGCTGCCGAACACAAGTGATGGTGGCTGACCCCCTTGCCTAGGGAAAGTTTTGAATAAATAGTGCTTCTTGTTCTCACGTGAGTGGGCTTCACTTATTTCCACAGCTCTCATGGATGTTGAGATACAGATGGTACGCACTGGGCATGGCTGTGGACCCCATCCTCCGACCCCTACTAGAGAGGACAAAGAAGCCTCTTGTGCTGAGCTCTTCTCAGCTGGCTGAGTCTGCATGGGCGTGGTAAGTCAGCAATTGGTCTGGACTCCGCTGTCTTCACCTTGAATTTCTCAGCTGTTAGTTCTCGATTTGGTACCCAGGTTTTGTTATTGGCTCCCACTTATTTGGCATCCTTGGTGAAATTAGGCTTTAGCTCTACACCTAAAAGCAATATAAAAACCAAGGGTAAACATTCTGAGTAATAAAACCTATGAGAGACAAGACTGAGAAATGAAAGTATGCTTTTTTTAAATTTCATGTATATAAAATATTACTGTGTTAAAAATGGTGATCAAATATTTTTTTAAAAAGCAGACAAAGGTAAATAATATTAAACAGCATCTTGAGGAACATGTATATGTAGGTGTGGAAGCTAAGAACTAACTTTTTTTATTCTTAGCTTTATTGAAATATAAATGGCATATAATATTGTATAAGTTTAAGGTGTTTTGCATGATGATGTGATATATGCATATATTGCATATGGTTGCTACAGTAAGTTAACACATTCATCACCACATAGTTACCATTTGTGTGTTTGTGTGTGTGTGTGTGTGTGTGTGTGTGTGTGTAGTGAGAACATTTAAGACCAGCTCTCTTAGCAAGTTTCAAGTATACAACATAGTATTGTCATCTGTAGTAACTATACTAGACATTACATCCTTAGAAGTTACCCATCTAATAATTGGAAGTTGGTACCTTTGGATGAACTTTAATCCTTCTCCCCATCTTCCCCTTCAACCTGCAACCACCAGTCTCCCTCTTTGGGCAAGTTCAGCTTTTTAAGATTCCATGAGGATGTGAGATCTTACAGCATTTGTCTTTCTCTGACTTACTTCATTTAGCATAAGACAGATTTCATCCATATTGTTGTGAAGGGCAAGATTTCCTTCTATATTATGACTTAATGAGATTCCATTGTATATGTAATGCCACATTTTCTATATTTATTCCTCTGGCAATTAGCACTTGGGTTGTTTGTGTGCCTTGGCTATAGTAAACAAAGACTAACGTGTTGAATTCCTACCAGACCCCGGCAACTGTAGCAGTGCTGTATTATACAGTATTAAGTAACTTTGTCTTTTGTATTTTCATAATGCCACACTGTGTGATGTGTTGACTATTTCCAAGAAACGTTACATTAGTATAGTAGTATTTCTAGTGTTTTCTTACTCTCTGCTTGAACCACTGACAGAGGACTTTGGCTCCCTTGGCCCATTTAATTCAAGGCTGGTTCTGGGTAGATACTTTTTGGTTCTGCCATGACGTCTTGCAAGACACTTGGGTATGCTACACATTTGTAGATAATTGTTTTTCTACGTGGGAAGGAAGCAGAAGTGGGGAGACAACGACAAAACATCAAGGGAAACCTGTATGTTATTTGATCTTACATGAACCCCAGGAGGCGAATCTTAGAATCTGTGTTTAAAGATGAAAACAAGGGTTGGAAAGATTAAGTAACTTGACCAAATCACACAGCTAGTCAGTGTTGGATTCCAGATGTATTAACCGCTCTCTCCAGCCGCTGGGCTACATCCTTTCCACTTTGCCGCACTCTCCATCAAAGCATAAATGCACAGTTTGAAATCTCCGATAGAATTTGATGAAATGATGTTAACACAGAAAATGTTTAAAGAGTACAATTTCTTGAGGAGACTTTTGTTGAGGTGCAAGAGTTCCTGAGATGTTTGTCGCTAGAACACTTACCCAATTTCTGGCTGCTGAAGTAGGAATTCAGCACAACCTGCTTGCCTAGTTAATGAAGTGTGTGCTGCCCTCTACTGGCGTAGAGGAAACACTACAGCCCATGCTTTGTGTTGGCTCTGCCTGGTTTCTAAAAACCTAGATTGTGAAATTCCTATTCTTCAGCCCAGTGTTAGAGATTTTCAGTGGGCCTGGGTTCTTTCTATTACATTTCCTCCCAGAATAAACTTAGGAACTTCAGTTTCCTTCTTCGCTGATCTCATGTGGCCATGCCTTTCCTATTAATGTGTTCAGGCTTTAGCACGGGTATCTAGAAAAACTAAAGCTATATTTGCGTATACATAAATCCAGATTAAAAACTGCCATATATGCTAGGGTTAAGGATGCATCAGTCCCTGTTATTTGCTCTTAATATTGCCCTAAATTACAGGGCAATATGTAAACTTTTGCATCCATTATTCTTTCGTGTGCTATATAAAACAGACTATTGATTCTCAGTAAGGTGACTTTTTTTAATATGCAGCCATTCATTTACTCATTCCTTCATTAAACAAAGACTCATCAAAGTCTATTTTGTGCCACTGTGCTAGTGGTGGGTCGGTATCAGTAAGAATAAGCTTTCTCCAATTTGGTGGTGTAGACAGGCACATGAACAAATAATTGTTTAAATAATACTATGATATTTACAAAGTGCTAGAGGACCTCAGAAAGAATGAATAATGTTTGCATGAGTGTGACGAGGAGGTTTTACAGAGGAGGGTAGGCTCACGCTGAAGGATGGGAAAGGGTTTACACGACTGAAAAAAAAGGGGGAGGCATGCTTTCCAACTGAGAAATTCTCATGGGTAATGATGTGAAGATAGAGTAATATGGAAGTCAAAGAGCATCCAGTTCCCTCATTGATCATGGGGTGTCCTCAGCAAGTGGTGCGAGTCTGGGACATGAAGAAGCACAGAGTTACGGAGGGGCTCACTTTGCCTGAGGAGTCTGGACTAGGTGTTGTGTGTATTACACAGAGAGAGGGGGGCGGGAAGCTGTAGAGGGATCCTATTTTAAATCTATGACGCTTGTGCTGGTTCTATCTTGTTCAATATAAAGTGAAAATCTGACTACTCTAAGGGAAATTGGTCAATACCCATAAATACCAATTTCACTCAGAAAATGTTTTCCAAAATTTTACCGATGTTCAAATTAAATGGATAACTACTGAATTCCATTTAATATTCTATTATCTCACCATATTCTGCCTTTACAAAATTAAAGTGAATTTGAGAGTAAGATATTTTGCAAGTGTCCCTTGGATAAAAAGATAATCACCATTCACTCCCTTTCAGAAAACATAAAATTCTCCATTATATTTTTGATAGTATAAAACCAGTTTCTGGCTACACTTTATCTACTTTCTACCAGTCTGATTTAAAAAAAATACATTTTACTTCTGTAGCATAAAAGTAATATTTAATATAAAAGATGCAAAACAGAAAAGTAGTTAAAAATATTCTTTTAGATCTAATTCTTAAAGATTCTCCCGTTTAAAGTACGTATGTATTTGTAGAGCCCAGGTAGTTAACGAAACTTTGCTCCTAATAGTTTTCCGTGCTGCGTGTTTTATGGTAAGCCTTTATAAAAGATCTCATCATTATGAGCTCATACGGCATTTGATTCCAGCAGCACCAATCTTAAGTAAATTCGGTATCCAGACGAACTTCCCAGGGCTATGGTAATTTATTGTAATGAACTAATAGGTAATGCAAGTTTAAAATAATACTACTTTTCACAGTCTGGTGTGGTTACTGCTTTATTTTCTTCACCATTAATTAATTTTCTATTTATAGGGAACCAGTAAAGTTGCTGTAGAAAGTCTGCCGTGTTATTATATTTAGCTAATGAGTTCTTTTAAATTAGTTTTACCTAAACTTTTATTAGAAAACTTTTCAATTAGGCAGCAATATCTTATTGGGTGCTAGGGTGTGGGAGAAAGTGAGATGAAGGAAAGCCTCCTGTATTAACCAAAGGATTTACTGAACTATGATTAGCAGGAGATTCCTGCTCAGATTCTTGCTTCTAAAACCTGTTCTCCCTTTCCGCATCTCTAGTACTTTCTATATTATGTACATTCCGTTCCGCGAATGAACTATAAGAATAGCATGAATTTCAAACTCAACTTTTAAATAATCACCATCTATTCTCTTACACACTGGAAACAAAAGAGAAACACGCAGAAACAGGCCAAGAATCACGTGCCTTAATTCTTTGGCCCTTGTCTAATTACCCAGTAGCAATCCCAGATCCAGCATGCTCTTGCATGTTAAGAGTGCGCTCTCCTAGCTGCAGTTGGTGCAGCTGAGCCGCGGGCTGGGGAAGCCAACCTTGTGGTCAAAAGGCTCCTCCGTTTAGAAATTTGCTTACTGAAAGCCCAGCCTCTTCAGTGCCATCTTTCCCCAGATGGAGCGTGTCTCTATTTCTAAAGTAGTCCTGAGTGAGTAGCAGAAGGCTCATCACTCATCAAGACACAGATACTAAGCTGGAGGTTCCAGTGGGAAGCACTAGCCAGGGTCACCTGTTCCTGGTGTAGGGTGGAACTGTCTTTATTTTTCCATAAGGAACATTCTCCATTTGCATCCCTTGATGAGCCTACCAGAGGCTGCTGCAGTTTTCTTTCCAGCAGCCGGGGAAGTATCAGTGTTTTCTGAGGTCGACCCACCTCTGAGGTGAGCCACATCGTGCTTTCTCTCCAGCTGATTTCAAGTAGTCTTTGGTGGTCCCCTGAAGGGTGGCAGACTCTGGTCATTCTTGGTTTTATTCTAGGTTAAGTAGTAGACTTCTTGGAAATGTGCTGTTTCCTTGAAACCCGAGAAAGACAAAAACCCTATATTTGGGATTCCTTTTATTCATGCCTCCAGATCCATTCTCTACCTGTTTGCACCCTGTTCTCTGTCCTGTGAGGCTGAGGCTGATTTCTCTGGGTTGCCTCAATCAGTCTCCATTGCTCCTCGGCCTTTCTGTTGGATTGACGGCAGGAACAACTGATGGAGAACTTCAAGAAAGAGAAGATCTGGCTTTTGTTCCCCTGATCCTCCTGCTCGGCCTCCTCCTGTTGACTGTGGGTGCCAAGGCCTGGCCCTTTCCTGGGACTAGAAGTCTCACCCAGTTCCGGTCATTGTCTCCCCCTTTTCCCTTCATGCCTGGCAGTGGCAGAAGCTTCTCACAGTCTAAAGTTTCCCTGTCTCTTATGGGTTTCCCTCAACTCCGCCAAACCTTTGTAAATAGTCCTGTGGCAGACACCCCTCCAGGTGACAAGTCCCTGCCCCACCCCCCCAAAATGGGTCATGCCCATATGTAATCCCTCCTCCTTGAGCACAGGTGGAATCTCACGTGTTTCTAACCAACCCATCGTGAAGGTGTTGGAATGTCACTCCTTAATTAGGTTGTATTACATGAAGTCCTGTCGGCCTTGAGAAAGCAGTCTGTGGTGAAATGCCCATGGAGAGGGGTCACGGCAGAGACCTATGGGTGGCCTCTAGGATCAGATGGCTGCCCCTGGTCAGCAGAAAAATGAGGACCTCAGTCCTACAACCATAAGGGGATGAATTCTGCCAATAATAGGAGGGTGATTGAGAAGGAATCTTTCCCCAGCGTAAGCCTCTGATGAGACCATAGTTCCCACAACAACTGGATTGTGAACTGGTGAGACCTTGAGCAGAGGACCGTAGCTGTGCCCAGACTCCTGATTCACCGTGAGATAATACATGGGTGAACACATGTATTGTGAACACATACACCATGAAACCGTGAGATAATACATGTGTGTTGTTTTCAGTCACCAAATTTATGGTAATTTGTTCTGCGGCTGTAGCAAATGAATGCAAGTTCCTTCATTAGATGCGCACACTCTCTCTCTCTTTTTTAAAGATTTTATTTATTTATTTATTTATCTGACAAAGAAAGCAAGAGAGTACAAGTGGGGGGAGGAGCAGAGGGAGAGGGAGAAACACTCCTCTGTGAGCAGAGAGCTCAACGCTGGGCTCTATCCCAGGACTCGGGGATCCTGACCTGAGCCTAAGACAGATGCTTAACTGACTGAGCCACGCAGGCGCCCTCATTAGATGGCCTCTTGAGGATGACATCTGGTTCTGTCCAGGACACTAAATGCTATAAGATGAGGGGCCCCAGATAATAAATATCTAAGCTTTGTAGGCCATAAATGATGGTGGTTGTCTCTCCTCTCTCTTATATTCTCTCAACTATTTGAAAACGTAATAGCCGTTCTTATCTCATGGGTTATACAAAAACAAGGGATAGGCTAAGCTTGAGACATAAGCTGTAGCTCGCTGACCTCTGTATTTGACAAACACCTGCATCTGAAAGGTGTGTATGTAATACATTCACCGTCTTGCTGTATGCTCATCAAAACCTATTTCCTCTACTTCCTGAGCACAAGTCTTGGCCAAACACTAATTTTCTTAGCCTATGAAGCATGTGTGTGGCCACGTATATGAGCTCTGTCCAGTGGAATGAGGGTGAAAGTGATATAAAGCCATCTGGGCCTGATCATACACAGGTCTCCTGCAGTTCTCCACACTCGCTGGCCCTCCATCTCTCGGAGGGAGTAAAGGGGTCCCAGGTCCTCCTGGATGGAAATCCCATAAGAGGGAGAGGTCCTGGGTCCCCCCATCTCTGCACAGAAGACTGCCTACAGACCACTTGTGTTTAATTGGCATATGGATGAGAAAGAAACTTACTGGGGTTTTAGCCACTGAGATCTGGCAACCCATTTCTTCGAACGTATCCTAAAGTTGAAGGTGCCAAATAGTAGCTCCTGCTATTTGACTTTTCAGAAGAGAATGTTCTAGAGATTTCATCTCATTGATAAAGAAAACTTCCCCAAATTTATTTGTGCGGGTATGGTCTGTGGGAATAAGCAAGAGTAGGAAAGACCCAACAGAGTTTGATCGTGGCTCAAAAGAACACAGTAGATTAATGGAAAAATTTACATCTAAAGACTGTGAGTCCTGTGCCCTTGTTACTACTTTGTAGTTGCTCCAAACCTCCCTACCAGGCTCCCTCTTGGACACTTCCCGGATCTCTGTACACACATCCCCTCCATCTCTGCAAAGCAAGAGGTGATCACAGCACACTCCCTCTCTCGATAGCTGCTTCTCATGTCATCACACACTGGCCACTCCAGCTTGCTCTTCACCATGTTATCCTAACTCTTTGCATTTCTAATAACCATGAATAGCTTCTACTGAATGGCATATAATTACCCCCATAAAATGGATATGGATCTTTAAAGTCATTTAAATCTCATTATTTCAGACCTTTTAAAAAGGTAGTTCCTATTCAATGAAATAATTTCTCACACAGGAAAATTATTGTACCTTGTCTGATCAATTCAGTTGACATACAGTAATGGGATTCTTTCTTGGACTTATCTTTGCCCGTAACCCAAAATGGCTTGGTGGTCTGTGAGTTTCTTCCGAGGTTGTTGGCTCAGCAATTGACAACAGCATCCTTGGGGGTTTGGAATCAATAGAGGTAGAATAAAAAGGACACATTGCCATCATACGTGGGTTATTGCAGCATACATCTATTTATAGTGAACTTCATCAATATGAATGATGGCCTTAAGCTACCACATTGTCTTCAGTATTCATCAATGTAAAGCCTTCAAAGGATTCAAATGCCGAGCATATTAAAGAAGCATGTCTGGAACCCAGACTATTCAAATATAAAAGAGTCAATAGAAGGAGACAAAAGTTTCCTAAATAATTAATTACTAAGATCATTGCTAAAGTAACCGATCTCTTTCTGTCTCTCTCTCAATACGGAGGATGGGGTCTCTGACACACAAGGCAGGGGATCAAGCCGAGGCAGTGCTTGTCCAGTAACACTAGGTGGCAGCAGTGGGTTTTTAGCCAAAATGCTCCTTTTTCCAATGGGCCGAAGTTACCATGATTAGGAACGGGCCAGTTAACTGAGGAACAATGATTTTGATCAAAATGAAGACCTGAGCTTCCTTTTAGCACAATTTTAACAAGTAAAAAAATATGTCCAAATATTATCAGAGGGTTAGAAAGCAAATTTGCCTTACAAGGGGGTCTAGGATGGTATGGTTCTAGTGTAGGAAAATTGAATATAGCACACATAAAAGTTCTTAAAAAATGAAAATAAATCTCTTGCAGGAAACAAACTATTCCTTTAGGAGTAGTAGTTTCACAGAAGGCTTCCATCTGACCATTAGCAATTGTTACCAGCTAGACAGTTCTTAGCAATTTGTAATTTGAAAGGGACAGACGTGTCAACACATGATTGATATTTGAAAGGTGACTTGAACTTTCGTTGATTTATTTTCTGTAATGCTACTCAGTATTTTTAAGATTCTGGTGTAAATATCTTTTAACACAAGGGAAACCCATTAATCCTTCTGGAAATAACTAAATTGCGTGTCAATTTTTGAATCAAGAAATAAAACAAGAGTAACAATCTGACCTTAGTCTGTCATGTGGGAGCAAGAAATAAAGATAGGGCGTGTTGTCAGATTCTCCCAAGGTTTTAGGCAGCATTTATCTGAGTAATTGAAAGCAAGGAATGTTACTAATGAAGGCAGGATGATGGGGTGGTTGGAGGTCTGGAGAGAGACTGAGTTTTAGTTCTGGCTCTGCCTCTAATTTATTTTGTGACTGTGAGTCAATAATGTAACATTCCTAGATGTCAAATATTCACTTTTAAATACGTAAAGTGTACATGTTGTGTAGGTGAATTCTACATTCTCATCTGGCTTTATAATCAATAGATTCTAATTTTGTTTGCCCAATGACCAGCTAGTATATGTATTTGGCACATAATACAAAGAACGTGTATGTGTGTGTATATCTGTATGTATATGTGTGCATGCGTGCGTACGTGTATGGGTATGTGTGTGTATGTATGCTAAAGGTTTGAACCTGGTTTTAAACTCACACTGAAAAGAACATAGCCATGAGTGTGCTTCATGTGAGGGACTATGCTGTATATTTATTAATTTACTTTACAAATAGCTCTTGAGAACGTTGTTTGTGCAAGTCACTGTATAATGTTATAGCCAGAAGAAGAAAAAGGGAACAATAACAAGTGATTTTGTTATAACCACAGAGGATTATTTGCATTTTTGTCATTATTTTCTTTATTCTCCCTTATGAAATGCAAATCAAGCACCTGTACATGAAATCTACCACAGGGAGCAATTTCACTCTAGTCATTAGGTCGTGGCTTGGTCTCCATAGAGAGCAAGCACTTCGGTTTTGCTAAAGCCAAGAATGTCCTTGAGGCCCAGAGATACACTGGTAAGATTTAACTTGCTCACTGTGCCCCACAGATTGGACCCCAGACATTCTCAAAACACAATGAGCTCAATGTAATAGCTTTCAAGTCTTCCTTAATTAGACATATGTGTTTGTTAGGGGAATGACATCACCATCCAGTTAAATCATGGTTATGACCAATCGTGAAATGAGGGGTGACAGGAGTTCGAGTTTAGGGGAGTTGAGAATTCTACCTCTGACAACAACTGGCATTTATTTAGTATCTACCATATGCCAAGATCTGTCCCAAGTGCTTCCTCAATAGTATCTCACTTAATCTTCACATGGGAATATGAAATTTGTATGACCAATTTATAGACAAGGAAGCTAAGCTGGAGGAATAAGAGACTTGCGTGGTAATCAGTGGCAAAACCAGGATTCAAACCCAGGAAGTCTCAGTTCTGAGAACATGTTCTAAACCATCTCTTCGGGTAATGGGTCCCAGAGTTGAGTCTGCTGTGTAGGCATTAGGGAGAATGATGGGACTTTGTGGAGAGTGAATGGGATAGATATAGCTGTTGCCTTCCAGGTTTGTCAGCCTCAGCATTGTTTTGTTTTGGGGAAAAGGAAAAATTGGAGAGCCGTCAGTCTGTAAAAACTCATCCTGCTTCCCCAAGATCCATAGTGGGAAAGCTTTATGCTCTTTAGTCAATACCTCTTACTTTAAAAACAAACAAAAATCTCAATAGTTTCGAAGGACTTTTTCATTATTTTGGGATGAGTCACATGAAAAGATGTTTCATCATTTTCTCTACGGAAGAATTATATCTCATCTCCCTTTATTGGTTATGTCTCTTATTACTAATGTGTCCACAGTCAATAGATCAATGCTGCTTAGGAATCTTCTATTTGTCTCCTGTTAACTGTTACAACAGAAAGAAGCACAGATAGTTTTGTTTTTTATTTTTTAAATGGCATAAAGTATTCCTAACTAAAAATTGCCTTTCCCAATTCCACCTGGTTATACCTGCAAAAAAGAATAAATACATTCGTTAGCTTCTGACAGTGTATGTATTCTACAGCTATAAATTGGCTCTATTACATATACCTCTCAAAGGTGCTGGAGAGAGTAATAACAAATTCCCAATTAATGGAGAGGTGCAGACTCATGGGAAACCGTGTCATTTGACCAATGATCTCTTCATCGGGGGCGAAGTAATCTCTTTGGCTTTCATGTACTGTGGAAGTTACATTTTTCCTTACCTCAACCAAAGCCGGATATCACCAGGGATGATCATTTAATTTCACATTTTATTAAAACACTTAATGCAAAGCCATGTTATAACTGAAGGCAAAACACAGAGCCTGGTGTAAGGAGCTCTTCTTCAGAACATAGTAATGAGAGAATTACCACATTAATCTATGTATAAAGGCCCTTTAGAGATTTTCATGCCTCCTGTGGTTTCATTTTCCATGGAAATGTGGAGTAAGAAGGCTTCAAACACAATTATTCATCGTTAAACATTTCACTTTTATAGGTACTGCTCTGTCAAGATGCCGCTTCCATGGCGACACGAGCTGTGACACTGTTTCCGCTGGGTTCCTTGTACTATCTGCCTGCGGTGCCACACCTGGATCCCGCGCACGCCCAGCCGTTGCTCAGCCAGGGGGTACATCCTGGACAAATAGAGCCTCCTCCGTTATAGAAAGGGATGCCCTCCACGTGGCGACTCCATCACCTGTCTGCCAATTGTACCCAATTGATAGATTCTGGCAAATCAGAAGAACTCGGGGAGTGATCCTATCATGCCATTAAGGAATGGCAGCCGTCCAGCCTGGAGGGTCACCAGTCTGCTCAGCTCTCTTGGAAGTTTCCAAAGGGGGAAAAGATCAAAAGGGAGGCTAAAATTATTTTCCTGCGTGTGTCTGCCCCCCAGGAGTCCTGCCCTGTTTTCTCGGGTTCCAGAAATCACTCAACCAGATAATGAGGTGAGTTGGAGCTTACTCCGTGAGGAGAGGAGGCCGCATTCGGCAGGTGCACCCTCTGTGTTTTCCTTCTCCTCCTGGAAGATGCTTTTCGTTGACCAAGGTTCTAGCACAGGATAAATGTGATCAAGTCAACAGGCCGGGGTAGTTAAATGGAAAGAGTATGAAAAGTTCAATGATAGGTAGTTTTTAAAAAAGAAGAAGGAGAAGAAAAAGAAGCTTATGCAGACGTACTTAGCAGCATTCTAAAGTTTTAGGGATTTGGTACAAGGACAGCTTTAAACACCTGTGTAATAGGCTAAAATACTGTCTCCTTAGTAACAAAAGACAGTAGACTTTATATCTGTGAGAGCCAAATGCAACCTGCTGTCCAGGCCAGTTACCAAATGGATCTTGTTGCTATTAAAATGATCACCAGTGAGTTCAAGGACTAGGGAGTCATTTGAAATGGCCTTGGAAAATATGTTGAAAGGATTGCCGCAAACCATTTTCCCTGGTGCTTGTTCTTTGTCCCTGTGCTCTAACATACAGTACCTGATAAAATATATCCTGTGTATTTATAGCGTGTCCAGAAAATGCCAAAGTGCTTAAGGCTCTGACATTGTTTTCATTAGAGACAGATACTTCAGGGAATGTAAATGCCAACTTTTCAAATTTGCTGTGAGTAGGAAATCCAAATGATGCCAGCTTTTAAAAATGTGTTGTATTGTCTGAGGTTCTGGACCCGCTGCTGGTGAATTAGCGCGGAGAAAGGCTCTTGTGGAAGACGCAAACAAAAGCACAGGAATGCTGGTGCTCATCTTCCGTGAGACCCAGGCTCATCAGTACTAGTCAATAAATCTGAGAAAGGGACCTAAAGATTAGTAGCCTTTAACATTACAGTGCAGTTCTTTCCTTTCCAGAGGCCTTCTCCTCATCCATTTGCACACGTAGGTGTTCCCTTATCATTGGTTTGTTTTGTTTTTGTTTTTGTTTTTGAGCCCTTGTGCACCAGGGTCCACAGCATCTATGCTGCTAAAAAGTACCAGGCACAGCCTGCCCTCCTACTTGTCCTTTGCTTTCCACTGGGAAACCATCAAATCCAGTCATCACGAGAGCAGGCCGGACTGTCTGGTTTTGTACTCTCTAGTCTCTCTGTCAGAGACTCTGTAAGGATTCAAGCCAGTGCTTCTCAAGTCATCCCCTCATTCCTGTGAGATAAGTCTTCTGAGGTTTTCAAGCTGAATGAAAAGCTTAGAGTCATCACCCATTCCAGGTAAGAGGCCAGATGACTGGAGAACTGTTCTCGAGCCTAATTCTGTATGCAGCGACGGTAGAGCATCGCCTTGCAGTCTTCCTTTAAGTAGTGAAGATGTAGTTATCTTTTCCTCAGCCTGGGGATAATAGACAGATGATAAAACCTACTTCCAGTCATGGCGAAAGATGAGGACGGGCGTGATAATGATGCCTCCTTAGCCATAAAATAGTACTTCTGTTGTCTTCAGAAAACATATATTTCTCACACAGTTTGTGTCAGGTACTGTGTGAGACATTGGAAATATAGAGAGGAATAAGAAACACTTCCCGTTGTGTAAGGAGTTCACAGTTTTAATAGAAGAGCTAGATTCATTAATACCAAGATGGTACAGGGTTATGGGAGCTCTGATGATGGTAGCTATGCAGACAGCATGGTTAGAAGGACATAGATGAGGTCTCCTACTGAAAACTGGGAAAGTCACGAAAAGTTTCTGGAAGGGAAGACAACTGAGCTGAAAATTCTGTAATGAACAAAGTTAACCAAAGAAAGGATTGGATCAGGGAATGATATCTGGAGTGGAGACAGAAGGAGGGATGGATTAGTAAATCAGGAGGAAAGGAGTTCTAGTGGAGGAAACAGAAGCAAGGCGAGTTCGGAAGACCTCAAATTGCTGTGCCTGTGTGATTACGGAGCGAACTGCCGTGGCCAGTAAGACAGCTGAGGAAGAGAAGACAGCCGAGAGCTGACCCTGTGGGGCTCGGGAGGCCTTGGTGTGGAGGAAGTTTCATGCCAAGCTGAAGGTTATCAGGAGCCAGTAAAAAATTTCATTTGGAGGAGGAACGTGATCTTGCTTGTTTTCAAAGATCACGCTGTCCTTTAAATGAACTGTGACCCAAGGATAGTGGAATTTAGGGCTGAGCTGGGGACAAGCAGTGGGAAAAATCTTAACATGGCATTTAAAGAGAAATATACTTTTTTAAAAAAAGATTTTATTTATTTATTTGACAGACGGAGATGGTAAGTAGGCAGAGAAACAGGCAGAGAGAGAGGGGGAAGCAGGCTCCCTGCTGAACAGAAAGCTGGATGATGGGCTCCATCCCAGAACCCTGGGATCACAACCCGAAGGCAGAGGCCTTAACCCACTGAGCCACCCAGGTGCCCTGAAAAAGCTGCTTTTCACTCCTCTTTTATCTATTATTTAGCTTAGGATCTTCAAATTTGTATATACATATGTTTAAGAAAAATAAATTCACATTATCATTAATATTTTTAGAAAAACCCTTTTTTTTTTCCTTAGAAGGGAATAAATCTAAGCCAGAGATGGGAAAGAAGATTTTGCTTAAGATCCTCAGTCTTTTCTTTTCTTTTTAAGATTTTGGTTTTAAGTAACCTCTATACCCAATGTGAGGCTCAAACCTACAACCCTGAGATCAAGACTCACATGTTCTACCGACTGAGCCAGCCAGGTGCCCCAAGATCCTCAGTCTTTCTAATAAAATGATTGCTGCTGCAGCCTAGGAGAAATGAGCTATTTGAACCTGATGTGGGAGAATTGATTGACTATCCTGTGTCTTTCGGGTCTAGGAGGTGCATTGAGGTGTTTATATATTAAGTGCAGTCAAGTTGGTAGACGGTCAGGTTGTACTAGTTTCTTGATCAACAGGTGCTGCGTTTAGTGTCTAGACCTAATTCAAATGGAAACATTTCCTTCATCCCTTAAATCTTGGCTAACCTTCATTGATAATTGTATTAAAAGGATCATAAAAGCAGGTAATACCTACATAATCAGCAAACTGACCATTTAAAAGTCCATTCAGTGACTCTGGCTTTCTTACATTAGCACACTCAATGTCTTTTTTTCTTTTTTTAAGATTTTATTTATTTATTTGACAGACAGATCACAAGTAGGCAAAGAGGCAGGCAGAGAGAGAGGAGGAAGCAGGCTCCCCGCTGAGCAGAGAACCTGATGCGGGGCTTGATCCCAGGACCCTGAGATCATGACCTGAGCTGAAGGCAGAGGCCTTAACCCACTGAGCCACCCAAGTGCCCCAGCACACTCAATGTCTTGCTGAGTGTTCTGAATTGGCCATCAGAACAATACCAAGTTGTTCGTTTATCAAGTACACATGACCCAAGTCTATAGTTTTGATTTCCAGCACTAGCTCATCAAATACAAAATTCATCAATCAACTGAAATATGGTGGTCATAGAAAACATTCATTATGTTTTTGGTTAGTCGGTACATAATTTTCTCTTCCTAACAGCATCTTCATTTTCTCTGAGTAATTTACCTTTCCCTCCTTATGTGTCATCTCGGAAGGCTTGGAACTGGGTCACCCTTTCCTCTTGCTAAGGAAGCTAACAGGGCTTTGGAGACTCTTTCCGGTAGATTTCTCTCACTGCTCTGTTGGGGGAATGAAGGTACGTTTGTGGTCTAATCTGAGCTCATCAATTCTCCCTTCCAGAGTTTTGGATTCCAGGAGAGGCACACGCTGGTGGAAGGGAGAGCTGGAAAAGAATAATTTCAGCATCAGTGTTAGGTAAGAGCTATTCCTTCCAACGCCTGCTCTAGCTCACACATTCTCATCTGTGCCAAGCCAGTTATTCAACATGCCCTTTCAGTCTCTGGGCCCCTCATATAGTTTTGGTCAAATCACTTTTGCTTGGATCAGTTGTATGTGTTTTCTGTTGCTTATTATCAAAGAATCCTAAATGCTAGATTGGTAATGAATAATTTGCTTTTCACAGAAACTGACATACTTCACTCGTGACTCACACAAACTCTAACAGTATGCTTCTGAAATATAGAGAAACCAGCAGGTATTAACTCTACTTTAAACAGAAGCAGCTAAAGTACTAAGAAATTTTGTATTTGGTTTACATCATGAAGCTCATCAGAAGCAGAATTAAAAATAAAATAGAGACCTATTGGCTCCTAACTCTGACAATAATTAGTGGCATGACCTTGACTAAGTTACTTAACCTCTTTTGGCTCCAGTTTCTTCAACTGTAAAATTAGAGGATTGGGTCAGATGATCTCTAAGCCTTCTCCGTCCCCTAAGAACATTTGGTTTCTCATCTGGGGCTCTTTTCTAAAGACTTCTGCTCCATGGTTGGAGACGCTAATCTGTGGACAGAATATATTAGTAGCTGATATACAGTGTTCCTAATAAAATATATTTTAATCATCTGTGAAAGCAAAATATGAGACAGATTTCTTATTTGTTTTTCCATAGGTTCTGTGGCTATCTCTCCCTAATAGCAAAACTTTCCTTCTTTTCCCAAATAGAAAACATCCAGAATGTTTATTGTCACTTAAACATTTACTCTAAATGTTTAGAAATATCCTAAATTTTTTTTTAATTTTTAATTTTTTATAAACATATATTTTTATCCCCAGGGGTACAGGTCTGTGAATCACCAGGTTTACACACTTCACAGCACTCACCAAAGCACATACCCTCCCCAATGTCCATAATCCCACTCCCTTCTCCCAAACCCCCTCCCCCCAGCAACCCTCAGTTTGTTTTGTGGGATTAAGAGTCACTTATGGTTTGTCTCCCTCCCAATCCCATCTTGTTTCATATCCTAAATTTTTATTGTCAATGGGAAAGTCAGTGAACTTATCAGAACCCAAACTGAGAACTTTTGGCTTTGCCCAGTGGTGTATTTATATGCTTAAAGCCATTAAACATATCAGGAGACAAAAATACGTTGGAGTCAACATTTCACTAATGTTCTTACATAGGTTATTTCCCTATTTCTGAGAGACATCAACCTCATGCTTACCATCCTAATACTAGAATTATGGTTTTGTAAATCTCAACTTGGTGAGTACTTTGTTTCATCATTTTGTCCAACCAATACTTTAAAAAGCATATACTCCAAAAAGAAAATCCTACAGTGTCCATTTGTGCACGATTACCAGTGTCTGTTTATTCCTGTCCCCAATAAGAAAAGTGAAGCAAATGAAAAAAGTAAGCGAAGTACAATTGCAAAATGGGAGTATTTAATTGGAAAATTGTTATCAGACATTTGATAATCTGTGTCACTCATAAAATGATGAAAGCACAAATGAAAGCTTTCAAATGGCTTTTGATATCATATTCCTCTGATGTTTTGAAGCTCTGGGTTGAGGAATGAATGTCTTCTAATTAAAAAAGAAATAACATCATGAATTGATTTTCTCATTCTTGATGATAATACCCAGAAAAGTTTAAGCAAATCCTATATAAACAAAAAAGGTCCTGAATTATACTTAGAAATTTATATTTTTTAAAACTGAGTCTAAACTATGTTATTTTTAAAATTAAAAAGTTAATAATTTTCATTTTATTAATTTGGGTTTGTTTTTTCAGAAAAAGCACAGGTTAACACATATATACATGTGTACCTAGACATCTTTATGTACCATGCATGCATACATACACACAATATGGAAATTCATATTATGAGAAGAGTTAATCCTGTTGATAAACAGTTAACCATCTGAATCATGTGTAACTGCCACCAATGTCCACCACAAGGCAGCTATTAAAATTTCAGAAAGTGATTTAAGGAAAGCAGACAATGTCCTGCTTATCACTTTTCACATCCAATGCCACAAAATAAAAAGAAAGTTTACACATATGTTCTGTATCATTATAGTTGGTTTCAAGTAACAGAAAGCCCCAATCCCAAAGTCATTTCCTGGGGTGAGAACAATTGATTCAGTAGTTTACAGAACTGAAAATTCTAGATATAAACAGAGCTATGGACAAAGCTCTGTCCAAGGCTCACAGCTCACAGCTTGTAATCAGGACTAGCTTCTTCTTCTTTGTTTATAGGTGATGCTTTTCGGGTTGGCTCGTGGTTTAAAAGGGCTTGCCAGTAGTTCTGAATCCACATGCTTATATATTTAGATCCAGAGGTAAAGAAGACAAATCTTTTCCAGAATGCCCACTAAAAATACCACTGTGACTTGGTGGCTCTAACTAGGTAACATCAAGAATGTAGAGGTCTGGGGCACCTGGGTAGCTTAGTGGGTTAAAGTCTTTGCCTTTGGCTCAGGTCATGATCCCAGGGTATTCAGATCGAGCCCCACATCAGGCTCTCTGCTCAGCAGGGAACCTCCTTCCCTTCTTCTCTCTGCCTGCCTCTCTGCCTGCTTGTGATCTATGTCTGTCAAATAAATAAATAAAATCTTTTTTTTTTTTTTAAAGATTTTATTTATTTGACAGACAGAAATCACAAGTAGACAGAGAGGCAGGCAGAGAGAGGGGAGGAAGCAGGCTCCCCGCTGAGCAGAGAGCCCGATGTGGGACTCGATCCCAGGACGCTGGGATCATGACCCGAGCCGAAGGCAGCGGCTTAACCCACTGAGCCACCCAGGCGCCCCAAATAAATAAAATCTTAAAAAAAAAAAAAAAAAAAGAATGTAGAGGTCTGATCGGCATGATGTGGATCATTTGCCTTCTCCCTAAGCTGAGGGTGGAGGTGGGCATTCACTTCAATGAAAGTACACTGAATGGTGGGAAGGGGTAAATTAAACAGAAGAGTGAACAGATGCTAGAAAAGGAGCAACAAAAAAATCTACCTTTCTCCCAACCATGATGTTATCTTTCTCTGCATGAAAATATGGGGTTTCCAAAGCTTGGTCCTCATCATACTATTTTAGGCTCTTCTATCTTATTTGAGGAACACATTCACTTTCAGTCCTCCGGTACAGTGTCCCTCCCCCCGCTTTACACACAGTTTTTATTTTCTGTGGTTTCAGTTACCTGAGGCCAATCACAGTCTGGAAACAGATGACCCCTCTTCTGAGAGATCATCAGGCCAATAGTAGCCTAATGTTATATCACAGTGTGTACACCATTCACCTCATGTCACCTCTTCATGCAGGCGTTTTACTGTCTCACATCATCACAAGATGAAGAAATACCCAGGCAACAACTTTTAAAGTTTGGTTAGATATCCTAATGCCTTCACAGTGTAATTCCAGGAAGGATATTTAACCAAACTTTAAAAATTGTTGTCTGGACCTAAAGACAAATGCAGATTGGAAGTAAAGGGGTGGAAAAGTATTATCATGCAGATGGAAGTGCAAAGAAAGCTGGGGTAGCAGTACTTATATTGGAAAAATAGGCTCTAAGACAAAGACTATATTAAGAGACAAAGAAAGGCACTACATAATCATACAGGGAACAATCCAATGAAAAGATATAACAATTATAAATATTATGCACCCAACATGGGAGCACCCAAATACATAAAGTAGCTATTAACAAACAAAGGAAGTAATTGATTGTAGTAATACGATAATAGTACGGACTTTAACACCCCACTTACGTTGATGGGTAGGTCACCCAAACAGAAAATCAACAAGGAAATAGTAGCTTTGAGTGACACTCTGGACCAGATGGAGCTAACAGATATAGTTAGAACATTCTACCCTAAAACAGCAGAAAACACATTCTTCTCAATTGTACATGGAACATTCGTCAGAATAAATCATGTATTAGGCCACAAAACAAGTGTCAACAAATTTAAAAAGATTGAAGTCACAATAGGCATCTTTTCCAACCACAATGCTAGGAAACTAGAAACAACCACAGGAAAAAGTCTGGAAAGAAGAAAATACATGGAGGCTAACTAATATGCTACCAAACAACAAATGGGTGAACTAAGAAATCAAAAAAGAAATTAAAAAATACAGAGACAAATTAAAATGAAAATACAAGTCCAAAATATTTTGGATATAGCAAAAGCTGAAAGTTTATAGCAATATAGGCCTACCTCAAGAAGCAAGAAAAATCTCAAACAAACAACCTAAACTTACACTTAACAGAGGTAGAAAAAGAATAAACAAAACCCAAAACCAGTAGAAGGAAAGAAATAATAAAGATTAGAGCAGAAACAAATTAAATCAAAACAAATAAACCAAAAACCACAATAGAACAGATAAATGAGAACAGAAGCTGGTTATTTGAAAAGATCAACAAAACTGATAAACCATTAGCCAAACTCATTAAAAGAGAGAGAGAGAGAGAGAGGACTCAAATAAGCAAAATCAGAACTGAATGAGGAGAAATAACAACCAACACCACAGAAATACAAAGGATTGTAACAGAATTTTATGAAAAATTATACAATTGCCAACAAATTGGACAATAGAAGAAATAGATAAATTCCTAGAAACATATGACTTTTCAAAAACCGACTGCAAAAGAAATAGAAAATCTGAACTGACCAATTGCCAGCAATAAAATTGAATCCGTAATCAAAAAACTCCCAAAAACAAAAGTCTAGGACCAGACGACCTCACTTGTGAATTCTACCAAACATTTGAGGAAGAGTTAATACCTATTCTTCTTAAACTATTTTTTAAAAAAGGAAAATAGCTTTCAAATTCATTCCATGAGGCCAGCATTTCTGTGGTACCAAACCAGATAAAGACACCATTAAAAAGGAACACTCTAGGCCAGTGTTTCTGATGAACAAAGATGCAAAACTGCTCAACAAAATATTAGCAAACTGAATCCAACAATATTTAAAAAAAAAAATCATTCACCATGATCAAGTGGGATTATTCCTGGGATGCAAGGGCGGTCTGATATTTGCAAGTCAATCAGTGTGATACATCACATCAGTAAGAGAAAAGATAAACATCATATTATCATATCAATAGATGCAATATATGACAAAGTACAACATCCATTCATGATAAAAACCCTCAACAAAATAAGTTTAGTGGAAATATACCTCAATGTAATAAAGCCCATAAGTGAAAACCCACAGCTAACATCATACTCAATGGAGAAAAACTGAGAGCTTGTCCCCTAAGATCAGGAGCAAGACAAGAATGACCACTCTCACTACTTGTATTCAAAGCAGTACTGGAAGTTTTAGCCACAGCAATCGGGCAACAGAAGGAAATAAAAATAATCCAAATTTGTAAGGAAGAAGTAAAACTTTCCCTATTTGCAGAGGACACGCTATGCTCTACAGAAAGCCCTAAAGACTACACCAAAAAAACTATTAGAACTGATAAATGAATTCAGTAAAGTCACAGGATAAAAAATTAATATATAGAAATCTGTTGCATTTCTGTACAGTAATAATGAAGTAGCATAAATAGAGATTAAGAAAACACCATTTATAATTGCACCAAAAAGAATAAGATACCTAGAAATAAACTTATACAAGGAGGTGAAAGACCTATACTCTGAAAATTATAAAACATTGGTAAATTGAAGATGGCACCAAAAAAAGGGACAGATATTTTATGGTCATGGATTTAGAGAACGTACATTGTTAAAATATCCATAGTATCCAAAGCCATTTACTGATTTAATGCAATTTCTATCACAATACCAATAGCAATTTTCACAGAACTGTAACGAATAATCCTACAATTTGGATGGGACCACAAAAGACTCCAAATAGCCAAAGCAGTTATGATAAAGAACAAAACAAGAGGAATCACAATCCCAGATTTCAAGATATATCACAAAGCTATAGTGGAACAGAATAGAGAGCCTAGAAATAAATCCATAATTATATAGTCAGTTAATCTACAACAGAAGAGGTAAGAATATGCAATGAGAAAAAGACTGTCTCTTCAACAAATGGTGATTGGAAAACTGGAGAGTTACACCCAAGAGAATGAAAGTGGACCACTTTTTTACACCATACAAAATAAATTTAAAATGAATTAAAGACCTAAAAGTGAGACCTGATACCATAAAAGCCCTAGAAGAGAACAAAGACAGTAATTTCTTTGCCAGTGGCCATAGCAATGGCTTTCTTTACAGATATGTTTCCCAAGGTATGGGGAACAAAAGCAAAAATAAACTCCTGGGAATATAACAAAATAAAAGGCTTTTTCACACCTACTGAATGGGAGAAGACATTTGCAAATCACATATCCAATAAGAGGTTAATATCTGAAAATATATAAAGAACTTATACAAGTCAAAACACACACACACACACACACTCCAATTTAGAAATGGGCAGAAGATACAGACATTTCTCCAAAGAAGACCTACAGATGGCCAATAGACACATGAAAAGGTATTCAGTGTCACTTATCATCAGGGAAATGCAAATCAAAAGCAAAATAAAATGTCCCCTCACAGCTGTCAGAATGGTTAAAATAAAAAATACAAGAAACAACAAATGTTGGTAAGGATGTGGAGAAAAAGGAATTCTCTAGCACTGTGGTGGGAATGCAAAAGGGTGCAGCCGCTGTGGAAAACAGTATGGAGGTTTCTCAAAAGAGTTAAAAATAGAATTACCATATGATCCAGTAATTCCACTACTGAATATTTAACCAAAGAATACAAAAACACTAACTTGAAGAGATATATGCACCCCTATGTTTATTATAACATCAGTAGATGAAAGGATAAAAAATAAGTGGTGTGTAGTTATATATATATATATATGTATATATATATATATACGCACACACATATATATGTATATAATATACTATACACACACACGGTGGAATATTATTCAGCTATAAAAAGAATAAAATCTTGCCATTTGTGACAACATGGATAGATCTAGAGGGTATAATTCTAAGTGAATAAGTCAGTCAAAGAGAGATAAATACCACGTGATTTTATTCACGTGTGGAATTTAAGAATCAAAGCAAACGAACAATGAAAAAAAAAAAAGACTAATGAAATCAGCTCAGGTCATGATCTCAGGGTCCTGGATCGAGCCCTGCATCTCTGCATCTGGCTCTCCGCTCAGCAGGGAGCCTGTCTCCTCCTCTCTCCCTGCCTACTGGTAATCTCTGTTTGTCAAATAAATGAATCAAATCTTAAAAAAAAAAAAAATTGTTGAATCACTATATTGTACACGTGAAACTAATATTACACTGTATGTTAAATATACCGGAATTTTAACAAATAAATAAATAAATTGACCAGATGTTGGTCTCTATCAAGACCTGATAAAGTATCTTTATTTTGATTTTTAAATCAAACAGTACAGCAATCCTATCACTCTGTTTAGATGAATAGAAATAAACATTAAAGTAAGAATTAAAAAAACAAATCGTTGGTCTGGCTCTTTCGTCACCTTGCAAACACGTCTACAAAGAGTGCAGGTGAATGTGTGTGCCCAGGCATATCCTTAGAGTAGGCTTGAATAAAAGGCACGTATGTTTTCAGAATTATAGCTATGACATATTAGAAAGTACTGTAAGCCTTTCCTTACATGTTATCAGAGAAGAGCAGTTCATTATTCTTCATCTGAATTTGAAGGCGATGACAGTTTTTATTAAGCCCAGTCATAAACCGCATCTGAAAAATAAAACTTCCTTTTGATTAAAACAACCCGAACAAAAGCCTGCTGTTCTTCGAAGTATTCTGTTCAGAGCCTCAGTCCCTACAAGTCTACTGGCTACAAAGCAACATGTGGCAATCACTCGGGAGAGGTTGCCCGCTATCCCCTTGACTAAGCACATTTCTCTCGGCATCCTTCATTCCACCATTAAACCAGAAGAGAAAGAAAATACTGATTCCGTGCCTCCTCCACTAAAATGTGGGAATTAAATGACAGCTAAGGCCATTCAGAAATGAGTAAAGTCCCCTTCTTGACTGATGTCATAATCAACATGAGTGCCACATGGATTTGCCATTTAAATATTAAGAAATGAAATTGCAAAACCATTTCCTAAAAGAAAATGTGGGTGCTAATTTACGTGGTTCTGTGTGGGAAGTTCATTCTGAGCACACACAAAAGGGAGAAGCCATAATGACAAAGAATAGGACATGTAAGTACCTTAAGTAAACAGAGGCGTGCAGACACACACACTACTGCTTCTGGGCATTAAAAAGCCATTAAAAAAACAACAGCAACAACAAAGATGGGGCGCCTGGGTGGCTCAATGGGTTAGGACCTCTGCCTTTGGCTCAGGTCGTGGTCCGGGCGTCCTGGGATGGAGCCCTGCATTGGGCTCCCTGCTTGGCGGGGAGCCTGCTTCTCCCCCCCACCCCCGCTCTCTGCCTACTTGTGATCTCTGTCTATCAAATAAATAAATAAAATCTTAAAAAAAAAAAAACAAAGAAAAACTGGGAAATATTAAAAATTAGCAACAGACAATACGTTAATATTTTCAACTATAAAGAGCTCTTGTGAACCAATGGAAATAAGACAAACATCTTGCAAATTGGATGTTCATAAAAGGAAAGTGAAATGACCAACGGAAACCAATGAAAATATTACTAATAATTCAATTTAAAACAGAAAGATACAAATTTTTCATAAAAACTGACAAAAATGCCCAAAGAAGATTCTCAATGTTAGTGTGAAAATCGTGTATTCTCAGACACTAGTGAGCAGCTTGTTGATATGCACCAAAAGCCTTAACCGTGTGCATAAATCCATGACACAGCCCTTCCCTGTCCATAAATTCATCACAAAGATGTCTGCCAGAATAGAAATAGAAATCAAAACACTGTTGATGAGTCTGAACCAAACTGACCAAATAGAAGTTTTTTGATATGGACTTTTATATTATTATTGAAAATTATGTTGAATAACTTTTAGTTACTTATTTTTATTTATTTCACGTATTTTGTGCATGCTATTGCTAGATAGCTTAAAAAGAAACTGACAAATACATTTGATCCTGACACAGGCTGTGAAGTGAGGCAGTTAGTATAATTATCCTTATTTTGCAGATGAGAAAACTAAATCCCCGAGCAATTATTGACAGGTCCAAGATCAAAGAGCAGGTACACGGTAGGGGTGGTCCACCTGACAATGTAATATTCTTTGAAATGTTGATGCTCTATTTATGTTTTGGCTGGTAGCATTTTTTTTAGATTTTATTTTATGATTTATTTGACAAAGAGGGAGAGAGCACAAGCAGGGGAAGTGGTAGAGAGAAAGGGAGAAGCGAAGCAGGCTCCCTGCTGAGCAGGGAGTCCGATGATGGGCTGGATCCCTGGACCCTGGGATCACGACCTGAGCCGAAGACAGACACTTAACCGAGTGTCTGTTAACTGAGCCACCTAGGTTCCACAACTCATAACGTGTTTTAATTCCTGGAATTTTAGTGTCTAAGTTAGGTTGACAGAATATGATGTAATAAACTACATTTCTTCCTACCTGTGTCCTTCTGAGCAAGAGCTGCATTTCAGTAAGTATCATTCTATGAGGGCACAAGTAGAACAAAATCAGCCTTGGGAGTATTTCACCGTAAAAGCCACTTGGAGGATAGGTTGACCCCGTGTTACATCATCCTTGCAATAGTGCCCGTTCAGAATAAATCTCTTCCTCTCTGAAAGATTTTCTGGTATATACAGATAAAGCAGTCCCTTTCAGTACTCCCATAGTACATCTATACATACATCCCTCCTCCCCGCTGCTTTGAGTGCTAGCTCATGCTCTGAGCCAAAGAACTGAGAGCCCAGCAGACTGCTTTGCACATCCTTGGCCAGCGAGTTTTAGCGCAAATTCTCTTGGCCAGTAACCATTCTAAAGTGCTATTCAGAACTGACTGTTCTGTACCATGAATGATTACATATTGCTCTGACCTCCATTGCCACCATGCATTTTATCTTTGGCCAGGAGTTTTGACACACCTCACGCTGATAAAGGATAAACAAATGTTATAGTGCCAGCTCTGTCCCCAAAGTAACC
>NC_081564.1:47162820-47202072 GCF_022355385.1 Mustela nigripes | reverse complement strand
CATGGGGGTTTGGGCTTCTCTGAAGCTCCCGTCTCACTTAGCCTGTTGCAGTGGTAGGACTTAGCAATTCGTTGGAGGCTCTGTTTATTCAGTTCCTCTCTCAAATAGTTTGCCACTTTTCAAGGCCTCAAACAGTGTCTCATTGGGAGAGTCTCCCTCTGGCCACCTGTGCATGGGCATTTCTAAGAGTCTACTTTTGGTTCCTCATTCTCCACACCCTGAGGCATGCATCGCATTACGTGGTCTCTGGACTCTGGATATCTGCACTGTCTCGAATGGCAGCCACTTGCCCTGTGCAGCCTTTGAGCACTGGAAACATAGCAGGTCCAAATCAAAATGTCCTTGATTATAAAGAATTAGGACCCCACCTCCCGAAAATAAAGTATCTCAATGTTTTTTTTTATTATTGATTTCATGTTGGAACAAGAATAGACTGAATTAAATAAAATGTGTCATTAAAATTAATTTCACCTTTTTCCTTTTACTCTTTTAATGTGGCTCCCAGAAAACCCCAAATTACACGTATCTTGCTTTTTTTTTTTTTTTTTCTATTGGGCAGCACTGATCTAGGCACAGATTTTTTAAAAAATCTCATCCAACCTACTTGTCCTCCAACCTGATACTTCCGGGCATTATAACTTAAATTTCTCTTTCACCAACTTAATTAGAGAAGATGAAATGGCTTATCTGCCTTTCCCCATCTTTCCCTACACTTCCTTGGCACCACCGGGCCACAGTATCATGGGAGTGACATCAGAAATAATTCATGGTTTTTCAGTCCCACGTTTGAATGCTGACTCTGCCATTTAGTGGTTGTTTGGCCAAGGACAAGTCCAGTTTCTAAGCCCTGTCTTCTCTCTTGTAAAATAGACACAGATATGTCTTCTCGCAAGGTTATTGAGAGGATTAAATGTGATTACGAAAAGCACGCCATGGCCCTGTGCCCAACACATACTATTGCCTTTATGCTTAATCTTCTGCCAAACCCAGCAATTGTTTCTTTTCGGACTGCCTTCCAAATACCAAATATATCCCATTCCTTCATTTCCTAGACCGTGAAAACAGACTCACTTTTGGATTCTTGCCTGAATTACTTGTAGGCTCGAGGGACTCCTAGCTGGCACCTTCTGGTCCTTAATCTTGATGCCCCTACCCTACCTGTCCCAGAACTGCTCAGCTGTTCCAAGATCATCTTTATTGTCAGGGAGATATTTTTAAGCCTGTGTCAGACTCTGAAACAAGCCTTACAAAGTGACTTCTCTTTCTTTTGCTTTCCCCTAAAGCAGATGACAGTGGTTTAGATGTTGAATTGACCATTCTGCTCCCTCTTGGATTGTGTGTGTGTGTGTGTGTGTGTGAGTGGTGGGTTTGTGTGTGGGGGTGGGGGTAGGGTGTGTGTGGGAGGGTGTGTTTTGTAAGTCACCCGATGTTCATTTCAAGGCGACAGTCAGTTCAGTGGGACCCATACATAAATGTTCATAGTCAAAGATACAGGGAAGAAAGTTTCATGCTTTTCTTATATATGTCAGCGGCTCCTTCCAACTTCTGAGAAAATCTCTTTGGGGAAAAATCCTGGGAGATTAGGTTGCCCATGACCATGGAATTACAAATAGCTCTAGCTGCAGTTCACTTTGAACGCTTCCCACCCTGTGGGACCATTCCCTGCCCCCTCCCCTCCTCAGTGTACTGGATTCTTCTCTCACTTGCCTTTCCCTTGCTGTAGCCCAGAGGGGAGGAGGGCTTTTTCCTTGGTGTCGTTTCTAGGATTTCAAGGGGAAACTTGTAGTGTAAAAGTCCTAATTTGTTTGTAGTTAGGGATCATAAAAGATGTCATGTTTTTCTACAGTTTCAAAGGTCCTGCAAAGAGCCTTTATTCCACTTTGAAATATTTCAGGTGACTTTTTATTCTGTCTCTATGTATCGCCTTCTTGGCTAAAGACTACCCTTAGAACCCCAGAGAGTGGTACAGTAGACCACACAGCGGAACATGAGAAGCACCTGGGAAGCATTAAAAGGCCATGCACAGTCCTGCCCCAGACCAATAAAAGGATTCTCTTCGATTTGCCCAAGAGATCCTGATTTTCACCATCTGGCTTTGAACAACACTGAGACGTATGGTCCCTCCCAGTGAATATAGGCTTCTTCCTCAATGAATGGTTCGTGCTGTATCATAATGGCTATCCTGCCAAGAGAAAATACCTTTTGATCTTTATTTCCCTGATGACCAAGATCACCTGGTTCCATTGTGTGTGGGGTACCCTCGTGTTTTTATTGGGGGGGGGGCAGGTTTTGTAAGCCCTGAGTAGGGATTCAAGAAGCATGCTGACTTCTGCATCTTACAGCAGGGTTCACCACTCACATTATTCATGTCCACCATCAAGTGCTTTCTAGCTGAAGGGACTACAGGTTTCAGAGTAACTGCTGTAGCACGTACAGCAGTGATGTGCTCCGTGTTACTGATGTTTTGTGTAAGATGCACAACTGCTCTTAGTGGGTATTTCTGAGGCCGCAGTTGATTGACACCACCTTGGGGATCAAGGAGATTCCTGACTGGTCCCCGATTCCAGTTGCCATTCGGAATTGGAATCACCCAGAAAAACAGCCAGTTCAGGTCTGCAGTAATTCTCCATTAAATAAGTAAAACAAAACAAAAGTCAGAAAAATATATCACCACTATGAAAAGATTTGTAATGGCTTTACCAAGAAGATAGAACATTTTTTATGTGACGGTTTGCCAACTTGATTGATAAGTTGTAAGGATCTAGACATGAGAGGTGGGCCTTACTAGGACTCTTGCCCAGGGCCCTGCACATTTAAACAACAGACCTGGTTATATCTGATTTAAAAATCTTAGGCCCCCATTATTAACATCATTGGTAACAACAAAATCTAGATAGCTAAGTCATTTGTCATAAGGAATTAAGATTGGTACCAGTGGCATGGCCTCTTTAAAGTCTCCCACTGTTGCCCCTGAAATATCTCTCTAGACACCTGTGTGTGTGTGTGTGTGTGTGTGTGTGTGTGTGTGTGATGTAAAAGCAGCATCCTGTTCAGGGCATCTGGGAGGCTCAGTCGGTTAAGCGTCCGGCTCAGTGTCAACTCAGGTTTTGGATCTCAGGGTCATGAGTTCAAGCCCTGAACTGGGCTCCACGCTGGGCGCAGAGCCTATTTGAGACAAAACCAAAACATTCTGTGCTTTAAAAGAAGACACGTGTCTGAATCCAAAGTTAGGTCCGTTTCATCCTTTACCACCATCTCGAACAAAGCCAGCACTACTAGCGGCTGTACTGACGGTTATTCACACATGGGATTTTTAAAACGGGCAAGTGGGCTGTTAGGGTAATGAGTGAAGCCTCTAGGGCGGTCATAAGGCAGGGCTCTTGACTGAAAGAGCTGGTCAGCCAGTGACCTAGAGGTGAAAGAGAAGGTCTTGTATTACAGTCCCCTGAGCCATCCGATCTGACTGCTTGACAGAGCTTTTGTGTATTTTAAACACAGTACATGAGTTAACTCCCACATAAGTGGATTATGCTGGATTGATCGCCCCTAAACAGCGGCGAGTCAGGAAGCACGCTGGCGTACGTAGGTAATTGCAAAACTCAAGACGCTGGGCTTTCAGCTTTGCAGTCAACACCCATGGCCACCCAAGGGCTGTGTGTATTTGGAGCTTTAGGACAGAGATGCCAAACGTGTGTGCCTTTGTCAGCAGAGATCCAACTCTTGGCGTGACTTCACTCTCTGCTGCGTGAGCCATTAAGGCATGGTACGTGGGGAGCTGCCCTGGGAGGGAAGTTGGATGAGCTTACACTCAAGGGATTGGTGCACATGCTCGCAGGGTGACTGCGCGCACTTGTCTGGAGTTCCCTGTCATTGTGCGAGGCCAGACCGGGAGGTGTTCTGTAATCCTGGGTAGGGCTGGGGATTCTGTGCCGTGATTCTGTGACTTCACGGTTCCAGTTTCATGTGACAGGCCCTAGACACGGGTCCAGTCCTGTTGGCACACAAGCCTGCATTTTAGGATCCCAACAAAAATGTCCCAAAACATTAATGCATCCTTCTTGCCACACAGTTCACTGAGTTGTCTTGCAGAATTATTGCAGGGGGCTTTTGATTATAACCTACTCTTTAGATCGGCATGAGTTATAATGCAGCATCTGTGGGGGCAATTGGTGTCCGGACTCTTGGTTTCAGCTCAGGTTGTGAGCTGGTGAGATTGAGCCCTTATGGGGCTTCGCACTCCATGTGTAATCTGGTTAAAACTGTCTCTTCCTCTCCCTCTGTCCCTCCCCGCTGTGCTGCTTTCTCTCTCGCTCTCTCTCAAATAAATAAATCTTACAATGCGATGTCTATCTCTCTCTCTATATATATATTTAATCACAGAACAGATTATTGGGGAAGTAGAAGTCATCCTGAGATGTGAACTCTCAGATGGAAGGAAGGCACATACCCTTGCTGCTTTGAAAACGCCCATGGAAATGCATAAAATGAGGACAAGCTAACCTAATGGTGAACAGTCCTGATTGCTAAGATGGGTTGATCTTTTAAAAAAGAAAATTAGTTTATGGGGGGGAGGGGAGTTGAAAAGGAGGTAAAGCACCTGGCAAATGAAAAATGGAAAGTTTCTCCAGGGTAATCGGGGCAATTTTCCTCTTCTCTGTCTCTTCTTGTCATCTTACAATATTGCTTTTCCAAAATTGCTCCTCCTCAGTTATATAGGCAAAGAATAAATGAAACCAGCTTCAAAAAGGTTTTTTTTTTTTTTTTAAATGATGAAACTGGACTTTTCTCTTCTGTACTGAAAAGCCAGAAACTTACACTATGCTACTGGTGGATTCAGCAAACTTCCCTTTGCCCCTTGGGAAAAAGCAGACCTCACTTTTAGAGTAATTTAACTCATCAAGTCTTGTCTTATAGAGGACTTCAGAGAAAAATGTACCCATGCTAGAGCCTGTAGTTTTCCCTGTCCTGTTCTTCCATCCACTGGATTTCTTCTGTGCTCCCCAACGGCCAGGGCGGATACTGGCCAACCAAAGTCCTTGCTCTTCTGTGGTTGACGTGGGGAGCACGGAGGACAGACGATGAGTAAACAGTCAGTTAATGGTATTTGAGTTAGGACCAAGTGAAGTAGTAAGAATAACACGGAGAATAAATACGCCCACTTTGGGATAGAGTTTGCTCTTGTATTAAGCCAAAAGATCATTTTATTCCTACCTATTTGCTCATCTAAACTTTCCAAGACAAAATCTGGTCGACGTGCTAGTGCAGATTTAGAAGCAGACTTTTGCCACTTGGGTGTAACACCTCAGGTCACCTTGCTGGGGGTACGGACCCCAATACTGTTCCTGATCCGTTTTCTTGTAATTTTTGTATTCGTTGGTCACGGAAGTGATCCTTGGTTTTGATCAAAAGAGTTAAAAAATAAATAAATGTGGGCAGAAGCCCCTTGGTGGCAGATAACGAAGCAGGCTGATCCCGTGGCCAGCTCCCGACTCAAGCTGGGACCAGGGTGAAGGCCACGTGCCGGCCTGGGCCTCCCGATGGCCGAGCCGTGCGGGCGGAGAGGAGCACTGGATGTCCAGCGTGAAGCAGGTCAGGGCTGGACTGCAGGTTGTTTTCTCGATCTTTCTAAACTTCTCCCTTGCCAGGAGCTCTGCCTCATTTTCAGTAGAAACACTGTCCCAGGAGAGCTCTTTCTTCCTCAGTCTCTGTCCTGTATTTTTCGTGCTTAGCGTTGTGCCTGCTGCCGAGTAGACTTTTAGAAGTTGGCTTGGTACGTGAATTAGTTCTTGGGTAAAATACTGTGCATGGGGGCCAGGTCCTCAAAACAGTGGAAGGCAAGTAATGAGTAATGGTGTTCCAAGGCTAGGCTGGGCTCATTACGTGTATTTCTTACCTAACGTGCCGCTGATATTAGAGGTGGGGACTGTCATTTACCCTCGCGCACAGCTAAAAACACCACCACTCTGAGACGGGGTAGGAGTCCCACTTCCACTCCAGTCCAGGCCCTCTGTGGTTTCGTCTTCTCTAGTTGTGCTTCTCAACCCTGGGGTCAGGTGAGAATCTGTAGGAGCCCAAAGCAGGCCACCAACCTGGACCTCCCCACCTGCTGGTTTCATTGGTCTAGAGCAGGGCACAGAGTATTCTCATGTTTCTCATGGCCAGCTACATAGTCCTCCTTACCACCTTCTGGAACTATGTTCTAAAGGTGGTCGTGAGCCAAGAAGGCTGTTTATCCACAATAAGTTCAAGGCACTTGTTTCTTAAGGTGGCCTTCACCTAGTTCTTTAGGTGCTAGGCTAATGTTGAGGACCTAATGGTAGGCCTCATCTGATTGGAGCGGCAAAGAAGTACCTGCTTTTTTCTTCGAGGCAGAGCCCAGAAGGGGATTTCCTAGTCTAGTTACCTGAAGGGAAGGAGTCAAGACAAGGGAATCAATCAACCAGGCAACAACCCAGATACCAGTGAACCAGATGAACGGAGGGGGACACCTGTCTTCCCTGAACGTTTTCCTCCACCAGAGACAAAAGATCCCTGGGCCACACCCACCGTTGGCATGACCAGCAGGTCAGGATCCGAGGCGAGTCTGTGGTCTCCATTAGAATCAGGCCATCCACCTGACGCTCAGAGTTTGGGCAAAGGTCTGCAGAGGAGGGTGTAGGAGAGAAACGTGTCAACATCCCCAGCAGGGTGGGTGCACGGTGGCTTGACAAGAGACAGGTCATTAAAGTGAGACTTTTCTGTCTGATTCTGGCTTGATTCCTGTCACTTGGGACAATAGTACTGACGGGACTCCTTTTGATGTATCATAATGAAGAGTGTCATTGAGCAATGCGAAGGTCATTTTTACTCTGTGTTTTTTATTGTATTTTCATGTTGCCCCTCATCATACAAGAAAGTACTTTATAATAATAAACTCTATGTTCTGTTTACTTGTTTAAAAAGTTAATTTATAGGTAATTCATAGAAGATTCTGGTAATCTTTCACAAAGTTAATAATGTAAAATATACACTTCCCTTTATTGTGTCTTTTTTTTTTTTAAAGATCCACTTTTTTTTTTTTTAAAGATTTTATTTATTTATTTGACAGAGAGAAATCACAAGTAGATGGAGAGGCAGGCAGAGAGAGAGAGAGAGGGAAGCAGGCTCCCTGCTGAGCAGAGAGCCCGATGCGGGACTCGATCCCAGGACCCTGAGATCATGACCTGAGCCGAAGGCAGCGGCTTAACCCACTGAGCCCACAATTCCATTAAAAGGACTTAGAATTGACAGTGTTATTTCACACAACCCAGCTCGTGGATCTCATGTGACTTTGGCTCCTCAAATCGTGTAGTTTCTTCAAAACAAAACCAACTGTAGCTTCTGTCAGCCGCATAACCGATTCTGGCGAAGTGCTTCCTATGAGACCTACTTTATCGCAAACGAGGACCAAAACTGAAACATTTTAGGCAAATTTCCAAAAGACTGAACTGCACTTTTGGTCATGGAGAGAGTTGTGTGGGCAGCAGTATTACACCCCACAGTGGTGTTCTCCTCTCTGCCATGTAATTGTGGCTAGCCTCTTCCCAGGCCTCCATGATCCACTCTAAAAAGAGACGTGAAATCTCTTTGTATCAGAAGGGAAGACACTGTGAGGTGTCCATGCTGTGTGTGTTTGTGGCTGCAGTAAAACAATGCAAATTATTCTCAAGTTGGGGGAATCTTCTGTATTAAGCCATTGCAGAAAATAAACGTTCCCGTCCACCTTAAATTCCAAACAGAACCATTTATCGTTCAGAAAACCCAAACACATGACATTGTAATTGGCATTTGAATTTTGAGAATTTAAAAAATAATAGTACAGCCAAAAAAGGGGCACCTGGGTGGCTTAGTCATTCAACGTCTGCTTTTGGCTCTCTGCTCGGTGGGAAGCCTGCTTCTCCCTCTCCCACTCCTCTTGCTTGTGTTCCCTCTCTCGCTGTGGCTCTGTCAAATAAATAAATAAAATCTTTTTTTATAAAAATAAATACCTCCCCCAAAATAAATAAATAATAGTAAACCTCAGAAAGTCACACTGAGGGATCCCTGATGGACCCACTGCGCACACAGATGCCCTCTCTGAAAGCTGAGGTATGTTCATAGAAAAATCCAGTTCACAATATCTGCCAGACCATTTGCTCTATTATCATTATGGAAGTAACCCATTAAAATGCCATTTCTTTTCAATAAAAATGCAGGATTTATGTCTTCAACTAGATTGATTTTTCATATTCTTCCTCTGAAAGATTATTCTCAGGATGCCTAGAGATAGAAAGTAGAACAGTTGGGGGCACCTGGGTGGCTCAGTCGGTTAAGTGTCTGACTTCGGCTAAGGTCATGATCTTGGGGTCCTGGGATCAAGCCCTGTGTTGGGCTCTGTGCTCAGTGGGGAGTCTGCTTATCTCTAATAAATCAGATCTTTAAAAAAAAAAAAGCAACAGTTGGTTCCTAAAAACAGTTGGTCCTGGAGAAAGAAGGAACGAAGTGGGAGACGTAGAGGGGTTGAGAAAGGAGTTGTACTTTACAACTGTATACATGTATTCATGTTCCAAAGACAGGCATCCAGAAGCTCCAATCTGGTGGCGATCCCATTTGCAAAAGAATTTTTTTTTTTTTTTTTTTAGTTTTATTTATTTGACAGAGAGAGGGAACACAAGCAAGGGGAGTGGGAGAGGGAGAAGCAGGCTTCCTGCGGTGTGGGGAGCCTGATGTGGGGCTCGATCCCAGTACCCTGGAATCATGACCTGAGCTGAAGGCAGACACTTAAAGGCTGAGCCACCCAGGCGCCCCGCAGAAGAAATTGTTAAAGGGGAAAAAAAAAATCGGTGTCTCCGTCCCCCAGTGATATCAGTTATTTGCTGGGCCATCTGAATCTAATCAAGATCCCGTGTCGGTGGAAATGACACTGTCACTGGGTAATGGCTTCCTGCTGCTACATAAATGCCATGTGTCAGTTTGCTTAGTAATGACATTGCCGCTTATCTTTTTCGGTGGTAACGATTATTTCTACTTCTGCGCTGTTTTTCTTACTGTGTTCCCATATTCAGAAGATAAATTACGACTGTGCATTCCAGTAAGCACCGCTTTCAGACAGCGGCGAACCTTGCCAAGCCAAGGGCTTCGTCACTGGGAGGTGGATCTGAGCGCGCCCAGACTTGCTTTCGTGCTCTGAGCCCGATGTGTTCCAGAACTCCTGCCCAGCTTCATTAGACTTGTCAAGGCTGCTGCCATCCCTCCGAAAATTGATTTTTTTTAAGAAACAGTTTAGGAGGCCCTGAGGGCTTGAGAGCTTACCTAAAAAATGAAAACTCCTCCAGTCTCAAAGCAGTGAGAACAGTCAATAGCAAAGCAGAGAAGAAGGATCTTTTGAGTGTATCCTGCTGATCTGTAATCTGAGGGACCCTAAGGAAGGTTCTTTATCAGCATGTCACCCTTTTGACAAGACATTGCAGAAGGAACAAGACGGCACTGAGGGTGGGATTCGAGAACATTGTAGCACACATTACAACAGACTGGAATAAAGGTTGGAACAACCAAGTGAACCTAGAGAGCCGTGTTGAATATGGATGAAGCTCTGGTCTTCACCATAGCTATGTGTCTGGGCTGGTTACAAACACCAGACAGTGACAGTACAGTTTATATTCCAAGTGCACCTTCTGTGGGGCTCTTAAAGAACCCATTTGTAATCCTTTATGTAGATTTCAGAACTTCACAAAAGCACTTCTAGTCAAATGAGCTCTGGCTTCAGTGTGCTTTGCCCAAAGGACTTTGAAATGGAGCAGCAAGTAAGAGAAGCAGTGGCGTCCAGTGATGACTGTAACTTGTCACCTTTTGTCTAATGATCATCTGAAAAGGAAGAGAAAAAAGAAGAAATTCCTGTTGTTAGCCAGAACATTCACTTCTTTAAAGTTTTGCAGGTTAGGGCTTGGTTCTGAGTTTTGTTGGAAGGGGCAGGGAGAAATTCAGACAGCTAACACCTACTGCTAAGGTGTGTATGGACCGGCTTGGTGCCCAGGGGTAAATTCTTGCACTGTGATAAACCCCAGAAGGGCGGAGATGGTTACACAAGACGCACACCTACAACGGCGCATTGTTGACCGTGGCATAGCCAAAGGCAGGATGCTGTCAGCTCTGTGTTCCCTGTTTCCCAACCACACACACCCAAGAATGTTGTCTTTGAATCAGGAGCTGATAGAAACTTAGTATTTTTCATATGTCATTTTGACGGTGATTAATTTAAGTACTCTTGTGACATAATTTCAGAATCTTAATCTTCTCAGAATAAAAGGTCTACCAGACACATTGTCCATCATGATTTGAGGAAGCAGTTGGAATTTAAAAAAAAAATGGCAGTACGTCTTACGTGTTATTTACAATGTTGATCAACTTTTAAAGCTGTGTAAATGGGACTCTTGCCCAATTTGCAACTTGCTTTCCTTCTGTAGAGGGGTAGCTTGCGGTCCTGGGGCTAGATCTCCTCCCTTTGGCTTTGTCTGTGAAAGCCTAGTTTCTGAACATGCTTTCAAACTTCTAGTCACTCCGAAGTGAGGCAGGGATGGAGAAATTCAGTAATTTTCATTCATCCAACCACCTCCTTACTCTTGAGCACTTGAACTGTTCTCTGTTGCTCCTGTAAGACTTTTGAATGATATCAGCACTGGGTGTGTGTGTGTGTAGAAGCAGGGTGGGGGTGTTACAAAGGACACTAGGTAGATTCACTCACTTTCTTCTGTACATCTTCTGTTCAGTTTTGAAAAAGCCATTTACCTCATTTTTAGGTAAACTGTATTTTTTTCTCATTCTTTCTGTTTCTGTTAAGCACCATGTTAAGTCTCTGGTTTTTCACTTATGGGTACTCAGCAAAATATTGAAGTACTTCATTGTACACTGCTGTTTTGCTGGCCCCCAAGACAAGCAGGCAAAAATTGTCAGGTTCAAAATAGAAACAGCTGGCTTCACCATAGTCCTCTCCTAGTGGCATATAATGAATACAACGCTTTTATTTGATGTGACTACGATGATATGTTTTGAGCCAGCTCCCAGAGTCTGGGACAGTAAAACAGAGGAGATGAGGACATGTTCCTTTCCACAGGCTGTTGTTGCTAACAATCTCAAAGTGCCCCGGAGAGAGTGGCCGTCAGCCCCCCCCAACCCTTCACCCAGACCACAATCCCAGGGGGCGGGGCTGAGTCCATTCTGTTCCTTAGGAGCCTGGTAACCAGACAGACGAATCAGGACCCGTGTCCACGTAGGAGAGCCCTCGGTCAGTCGTGAAGTCTGCTAATATTCAGAAGCCCAGGAGCACAGTCACTCAAAAAAGGGATTAAAATCAGTTGGGTGGGGCAGCTGGGTGGCTCAGTGGGTTTAAAGCCTCTGCCTTCGGCTCAGGTCATGATCCCAGGGTCCTGGGATCGAGCCCTGCATCGGGCTCTGCTCTGCTGAGAGCCTTCTTCCCCCACTCTCTGCCTGCCTCTCTGCCTACTTGTGATCTCTGTCTGTCAAATAAATAAATAAAATCTAAAAATAATAATAATAATAATAATAAAATAAATCAGTGGGAACACATTGGGAAGAGTTTGCTTGTGTAACAAGAAACTAGAAACAGGAATGGCACTGCAAGGTGCATGAAGGCTGGCGGGAGGGGCCAGAGCAGGAAGGGGAAGGGGGGCAGAATGTTCTGGGACAGACAGCCACTGAGGGCTGGGGACAGCATGGAACATGTGGGCTGGCCCTCACTTCACAGGGAAAAGAGCCTGCAGAGCTCGGCACCCCTTGGCGAGTTATCTGATGGCTCTGGCCTCCGTTTCTCCATCAGTTGAAGCAAAATACTACTTTATGGAGTTGTGAGGTATGACTCCAATAATCTATAAAGTTGTTGTTTTAAAGATTTTATTTATTTACTTATTTGACAGAGAGAGAGATCACAAGCAGGCAGAAAGGAGTCAGAGAGAGAGGGTGAAGCGGGCTCCCTGGTGAGCAGAGAGCCCGATGCGGGGCTTGATCCTAGGGCCCTGAGATCATGACCTGAGCAGAAGGCAGAGGCTTAACCCACTGAGCCACCCAAGCGCCCCAGTTTTTAACATTGTGTCTAACAGGCTCAAAAAATGTTAGCTATTATAACTTTTTTCTCTGAAGAGTAATTATTATTGTAGAATGGAAAACATATTCTAGAGTTTCAAATCAAGAGAAAAAAGGAGTGTCAGAAATCCCTCCCAATATAGAACAGACTGTTGGGAGGAGGGCGGGGTGGGCGATGGGGCAGGCTCGTGTGCACCTGTGCACGCGTGCATGCCTGCCCAAATAAAAAGCAACAGCGAACCTAAACAGAAACTGCTTGAGCCCAAAATACCCAAGTGGGCTCCCAGGGGAGGATACTATGATCTGATCCTGGACTGATCTTAGAAAAATAGCTCTAGAAATCATTTTTAAAGCAGCTCAAACCAGAGAATAGGACCACGTGACTGTGAAGGTTTTCTTTCAATTCCAGATGCATAAAAGGATTTCATATACAGTCAGAATTCCGTCTTGGCATAGCCCACCATCGCCGAAGGAAGAAAATCTGTCAGCATCTCCTGAGCCTGTGCCAGGCAGGCTCAGTGCTCTGCCAAGGAGCAGAGTGAGCGCTGGGCGGTCAGGGAGCGGCTCAGAGCTAGGGTCCACAGTCCAGCTGCCGGAGAGTCAGTTCTGGCCTCAGGGCTGAGAAGCTGGCCATGGCAACCCCACAAAACGGAGCTGATAGTGTCCCCCTCACAGGCGTGTTGTGAGCACTCGGTGCTATGACCTGCACAGAGTGAACTCTCAGGAAACGTAGTTCTTCCTGGACATCCATTTATTTGCCTAAGGATTCTTCGGGTTAAGTAGTATCCCGTTTCTCAGATGAGGAAATCAAAATTCATTGATTTGGTCTGAAAGATGATAGAGTCAGGAATCAAACGCAGGTCTATGAGTTTTCGGGCTGAATGTGCTGGGGGCTCCTAAGATACTCCAGAAAGCACCACGCTCAAGCTCTTGGGAATAACAGTGCCCTTATATGCTCCCCGAGCTCCGCACTTTGAGAGAGCTGCTCTGCGCTTGCTGTGTTCCCACTGTCATGTTCCTTCTTGCCTGAAATCCCTTTTCTGAGCCCCTGTGCCCATCTCCTTATACTTCATGATCCCTACAACCCTGCACAGACATTGCCTCCTGCAGGAAGCCTTCCCTGCCTGCCCTGTGCTAGCTAGGTCCCCCTCTGTCCGTCCTTGAGTCCCAATGGGACTTCATTATGCTCATTTGAAAAGGCCTGGCAGAGCACCAGGAACACGATTGGCACTCAGTAAATGCAGAAAGAAAAAGCCTGCTTAACATAAATTCTGGTGGGGGGCACCTGGGTGGCTCAGTGGGTTAAGCCGCTGCCTTCGGCTCAGGTCATGATCTCAGGGTCCTGGGATCGAGTCCCGCATCGGGCTCTCTGCTCAGCGGGGAGCCTGCTTCCTCCTCTCTCTCTCTCTCTCTGCCTGCCTCTCTGCCTACTTGTGATCTCTCTCTGTCAAATAAATAAATAAAATCTTTAAGAAAAAAAAACATAAATTCTGGTGGTTTAAAAAAAATCATATTAATTGTAATAATACATTTTTCAAAGTTAACAGTTAATGTAACTCTCTCAAGTTTAGAAAAAAAATGGTTCTAATCAGAGTCCTAGCTGGGGGCACTCATGAGATTCCTAGGGGATTAGCAGGCCCCTGAGTGGCCCCGAACTCCCCCCTCAGCCGTCAGTAGTCCCAGCAGTGATCGGTTCTCCAAAATTCCGAGTTCCAGAGTTGTTTTACTCTCATAATTCTTCTCATATTTTAGACTTGCCTTTCCTTTTCCCCCGGTTTCTTCAGTTCTATGTATCATTTAAGAAAATGATGCTGCCTCAGGGAACAGTACTGGAAACATTACTTCCCCATAAGTAGACACAATTTGTTTTGTTTGTTCTTACCAAGAAGGTATTTCCCCCCCTTCTCTTAAATTACTTCTGTCCATTTCTATAACAAGCTTTGAATTAATTTGTATCTGTGTTCATGAAATACAGAGGGAATTTCGCACGTGTGAGAACTATAAAGAACTCTTCCTAGAATTGTTCTGTTACAACAACTTGAAGCATATTAAACACTGTTTATGATAGTTCAGGCTTCTAAAACAGTAAGTGGACTGGTGATTTCTTTCTTTTTAAACATTATAATCATACCCAGCTTCACCCCCCCCTTTTTTTTTAAAGAAAAACATTTTTATTATGGAGAGACTATAATATTGAACTTCCAAGGATCTAAATTTCAGCTATCAATTTAGCATGTCTCCTTCCACCGTCTGCCTCCTTTCCCATCACAGCAGCAAAGGGGAAGAGGCGCCCCACTGGTTGCAGGACTGCCTCCTCTCTCCGTGTCTGCTGTCCTGAGTCTGGTTTTCCTGTAGTGACAGCTGTCCACACCCCTCTCATGTGCAGACACACCCCCACACCCTCAAGATTCTGCGGGCACAAACAAACGCACCTTCACCCAGCTCTGTATCCCATTTGCTGTCCTTCTCACGTCTCAAATACTAGGACAAAAACTTGGTTGGGAATGGAACTTGGACCAGTAGACATCAGTTACTAACATAACAGACCAACTTGGAATAGTAGACATAAAGTATGAAGGTCCAAGTGCTTCTGAAAACAAAATTATTCAAAGAAAAACACTCTTCAGATGGGATTCTTTAAAAGTAATGTCCTAATGGGGGGACTAATGGCAGATTGTTTTTCTGTTCTGCTGCTTCTGTGTCCTCTACTCTACACTTTTCCAATTTTCAACATTGAGTGGGTCTTACTTTTATAATTTAAAAATATCTCCCAGATGCTAAAAGGGGTAATTTGTCAGTTGCCTCTGAATCTCTTCCCCAGCAAAATAAATCTGGACCAGAAACTAAATGAGATCTTTTCTTTGAGTCCAAACCATATTTTCCATGGCTTGGAAGCCCAGGAGTGGAGAAAAGGCGTTTCTTGGCAAAGGGAAGCTAAGTGGGTGACAGCCCAACCACCTCCCTCCTGCCCTTTTCTCGCCAGCTTTACCCCTTGGTCTGTGTGTGGCACTTGGTTCTCAGCCCTGGGCCACTGCAGATTTCTCCTACTGCCTCCCTCACTGTATGATCACCATGTGCATTCTGGCTCTGGAGAACAGAAAGGATTAACCCGCTTGCCTCTGGTAAAACAGGGCCCAGTGTCCTATTACGTGCCATGGTGCTTGATGTCACGTGGGTGTTCACCAGGCAGCAGGAGGAGGATGGGGTGTGTGGAGGCTTGGAAGTGTTGGAAACCTCTCCTTAGCTGTAAAGTGACAAATCCCACAGGGGTGTGTCAGAATTAAATTAGGGTCATAGCACATAAGGGAACACAAGAGCAGCAAGGTAAATGGAGTTGGAACCTCATGTGTCATTCCTCTCCCCAGAAATTTTCATGGTCCTAAGAATGCTCACTTTTCCATCCTATTTTATGCCCCTTCACCTTGTACCAACAGTTTGGAAGTAACCTCTGAAGTCTCCGAGTGTTTTGATTGGGTTCCATTAAGTTTAGGGGACCTACTCAGTATACCTGCAATCAGCCCCTGAGTCTCAACTTTTTGTTTCACAGCTATTAAATAGATAGTTTGTCTATAAAGTTGATAATCATCAAATTTTCATGGGATAACATTCAACATTAGCAAACTCCAGTGAACTATGAAAATTATGTATTCCTCAAGGAAAGTTGTTAAGTTGTCGTTTTCTTTGTTGGAAATTGCTCATGAAAAGGCATTGTAAATTAATGGTCAAGGACAGAGGCTTTTGAATCAGACCCAGGTTGTAACTTGAGCCAAGCGACAACCATTCTGGGCTTCAGATTCCTCATCTGTGAAATGAGAATAATATGGCCACCTCATAGGATCATTGTAAAACCAAATGAGATCAAGCCCATAAAACAGCCAGTTCACTCTTTGGCACATAATACAATTCAATAAATAGTAACTAGCATTAGAGTAGTTGGCCTTCATGGGCTTGAACGTGACCTCTGCCCATTACCCCAGGGACAGTATGGTGGGTTCAGGGCCAGCTCTGTGTCTAGCCAGCTGTGCATCCTTGAGCATTACATGTTTGGGACTCCATTTCTCCATTTGTAAAATGGTACGTTGACCTAGGTCATTCTGGAGATCTTTGACTTCTACAAGTTTGGTTGGCAGTTTCAGAAGAGGTGCTCTGACAGTTCAAAGCGACTGAATGACTGAAAACCTCTCAAGTCCATGATGTTGACTCCGTCTTCTTTAGCCTATGCTCATCCTCCTTCGCACTGGTACTCAGCTCAGCTGTTCATCAGACTTACTCGGGGAGATGCCTGGGCCCCAACCCTAAGCGGTAATTACATCAGACTATCTGGCGGTATTTTTAAAAAGCCCCTTGGTGATTCCATGTGCCACCAGGTTTAAGAACCATTGCTGTATGCAGATAACACAGTCAAAAGCAAGGCAGAGGAGAAAGGATGTGGATAAGCCACAAACTGCATCTTCAAGATGTGATTTCAGATTGGTGTTTTCATTCAGTCTCACTTCTAAATTGCTCTTTTCCTTAACATGACTGGAGAGCATAGCCTGACATCAGCCCCCATCAGCCTCAAAACCAAATCCAAACTTCTTGACGTGGCTTATGCAGCCTTTCATGATCTAACTCTATTGCTCAAGCCTCATTTTTCAGGTGGCCTGACTGTGCCCCAGAGGTGAGTAATCACATGCCAGGTTTCTTCTAGCTTCAAGACTTTCTATCTTTCCTGTCCCTCTCCTTTCTTACCTGACCTTACCTGCCACCCTGGCACCTGCCAACTTCTGCTTGTCCTTCAGGTCTCCACTGAACTTTCTCCTTCTCCCATGCCTCCCCAAGTTCAGTTGGGTGCACCCCCTACGTACTCCCATAACCCACTCTACATACCCAGTGACACACTGCACTTGATCTGTGTTCCCAACCCCACAGACTGGAAAATTCCACGAAAGCAAGGAATGTGTGGTTTATTCACCACTGCATTCCCTGTATTTCACATGATCAAGCTCAGTGAATATGGGTAGAATAAATAATTGAATGACTGCACAATAAAGCGAAATTCTTAAAGAACTGAGTCACAGTAAATTAAGGAAGCCAGATCCTATGAATGAATGCACAAGAAAAAATAAATTCTTGATGACAGAGTCACACTAAGGTATATCAGGCCCTATCCCTATCCTCTTTTTCATTTAAAACCATTCTTTAATATCAGAGAGAGGGGGAGCCATAGTGGGGAACCAGACTTAACTTTCCACAAGAAGGAGCTTAATTTCCTTGGAGACTTGATCCTGCATTATTTGTTCCATAAACAATAATCAATAGTGTTAATATTAAAAAGCCAGAGAAATATATTTCAGTATCTTTTAATGCACATTTTTAGTGAAACGTTATAATCTTATTAGTTAATGAAATATTTAGAGATAAAATGACAGGATGTTTGGGGTTTACTATAAAAATTCAACTGGGAGAGAGGGAGCAATAGAACTATCTGTGAAACAAGCTTGGCCAAGAGTTGACAGCTTTTGAAGCTAGATGGACAACTGGGGGTTTATTATATCATTTTTTCTGCCTTGGTCTAACTTTGAAATTGTCCAAAACGTTAAAAAATCAATGTAAAAAATTACAACCGTGGAAGGACGTTTTTCTCAGCATTGCTGTTTGGTTCAGTGAGTGTCAAAAACAAAACAACACACCAAAAACCAAGGCGGCCATACATCATCCGGAGCCAGCTTGGTCTTGGTCAGTTGGAAAACAGGAATGTTCTCCAAGGTTAGTAAACTGTAATCAGTTCCACATCGTTTTCAGGCACCGGAGTTTACAAATCACTGCGGTGTGATTTGTAACTCCATTCATATGTCCCGGAGAAATACGGCCCATGCCGATGTTCCCCCCCTTGTTTGCTTAGCCGAACAATACTTTGCCACGGCGCATTCAGGACAGACCCCAGGACGCCATTTTACGATCCCTGGCACCGCCCTGTCCTTCCGCATTGTTTTCACAGCTCGGAACGTGCTTCCTTTTAAAAAGTAGAAAAAACCAGCAGCTTACCATTGCCCTTCACTACTCCTGACATTTGGTGTCTCAAATATGGGGCCGCCGCCTCCTCGGAGAGGCCCTCCTCCGACGGGAATGTGCCTTGGCGAGGCCCGCGGGCTCTCCTTGCCCAAGCCTTGCCCTTCTCTCCACAGCGTTTTCCCTCTCAGCTCCGACCCAGACCACTCGGCTTGGGCCCGGATGGGGGGGAAGTGCTGCCATCTTGGGGGTCTCTCCCTTCCTGGTCCTCCAGGCACAGCCTCCCGGGCCCGGTGTGAGCTGGAGATGAAGGTTCCGGGAGCGAGGAAGGTTCCGGGTCCACAGCCCCGTGCCTGGTTGTGCACCTCGCTGGGGCTCCTCACCAGTGGGGTGGTCACCAGCCCTCTCTCCTTAGCTTCCGTCCTCTTTCAGCCTGAGCAATTCTGACTGGAGACCCAGCTTTCCCCCAGTGCCTCACCCAGGGACGGAAGCCACCTCCCAGGCCCTCGCTGGGCCTTCCCTCAGACTTCCCTCCAGCTCTTCCCTTGGGCCTCCCCTTTCGGCCGTGTGGGCTGCGAAGGTGCTTCTCATTGCAAGGAGGCCTGGTTTCCCGAATCTGCCAGAGGTGGGGTTTGCTGGGGGCTTTTTCACCCTAAAACCTTTTATTTTATTTTATTTTATTTTAAGATTTTATTTATCTGATAGAGCTCACAAGTAGGCAAAGAGGCAGGCAGAGGGGAGAGGGGGACGCAGGCTCCCTGCTGAGCAGAGAGCCTGATGTGGGTCTCAATCCCAGAACACTGGGACCATGACCTACCTGGGCTGAGGGCATAGGCCTTAACCCACTGAGCCACCCAGGCGCCCCCCTAAAAGCCTTTAAATGGCACGTCTCTCCTACCTCACTGAGGTCTTTCACAAGACACCAAGGCCCAGATAGTTCTAGTGCCTGCTGTCTTCTGAGACGTGCTTCCACAGAAACCGTTGCTCGCGAGCGGGGGACACCTTCTCTTGTTGCCCTGTTTGTGAGCTCGTCATGAGCCCCTTTGCTTTTTCTCATCGACCCTGAGGGAAAGGGCAGTTTTATAAGAGAAACTTTTTTTTTTTTTTTTTTTTTTAAGATTTTACTGACTTCTTTGTGAGAGAGAGAGATCATGAGCCAGGCTGGGGGGGGGGGGGGTGTTGAAGCGGGCTTGCCGCTGAGCAGGGAGCCCAAAGTGGGGCTCCATCCCAGGAAGCAGGGGTCATGACCTGAGCCACCCAGGCATCCAGAAAGACATCATTTTATAAGAGAGACGGAGATACGGAGAAGTCCATTGCCCCAGACCACAGCTAGGACAGGGCCCAGCCAAACTCCCCTCACCACTCAGTCGCTCCCTTACTTGTTGACTGTAGAGATTCACCAGTCACTCATGCTGTACTAGAGCGCATCCAGGGCTAGATTTTGAAATTGAGCTTCCAAGAAAATAAGCATAGGACTTACTTGAGAATAAAATACTTGATTTTCATCTCGTGACTAAAGTGACTTGCAGTCACCGGTACTCATATATAACAGGCCACAGAAGTCATCGATACACACGCTTGGATTTCATGGCAAAGCTCTTGCTAAACAAACAGAAGACAGAAAGTAAAAACTCTAGATCAGAAGCTTTCCTTTGATAGTGGCAATTCTTTTCATTCCATTCGTTGTAGGGAGGCCCCTTTAAGATCAAACAGACTGTGCACAAATCCTCCAATGCTACTTAACTAGTTGGGCAAGTTACTCATCCTTTTGAGCCTGTTTCTTCATCTTTAAAAAGGAGGATAATGGATCCTTTACATCTGTGAAGTGCTGAGGATAGGGCATGTTGTCTGGACAGCACTTAGTAAGTAGAACTCCCTTTTCTTCCCCTGTCCACCGTAAGTTTATCATGTTAACAATGAAGAGTAAAATGTCTCAGTAATAAGCAAACAAGTCTCGTTCTTTCCCATCCTACACCAAACTGTGCTGGAAACACTATAAATAAGTGACTGAGTGTGTTTTAGTTTCACTGCTTCTTTCTGTAGCCTGTTTGATTGATGTGTTAATGGGAAATGAATGACAAGGTTGCTTGCGGTGAAGGAGTCCTAGGGTGGTTGGGAGCCACACCCTGGATAAAACTGGAAGGAAGGAATTGTGAATCACCCTCCATTCATGGAAAGTTGGATGAAAACATCAGTTGAGAAAAATACTGAGTTTTAGAAAGATGACCTGACTGTCATGATCTCGGGGACCTGGGATCAAGCCCAGCATCTGGCTCTCTGCTCAGCAGGGAGCTTGCTTCCCCCTCTCTCTCTGCCTACTTGTGATCTTTCTCTCTCTCTCTCTCTCTGTAAAAAAAAGAAATATGACCTGACTATAATTAGTTGCTCTCTTCTTTGCACTTACTACCTTTAGGTAGGACATGAGTTTTCTAATTATCCTTGAAAAATTTTTATTGAAACAAATTCCCAAGCTTTTCTTTTGGGGGAAGGAGGGAAAACAGCTTCTCTGTTTGTCGGTTGGTTTGTAGTATTTTAGAAGGGGTAACCTCTGTCACATTTCAACATGTGATTTCAAAATTGTCTTCAAAGCAATAAAATGATGTTCCAAATGAGAGATAGACTGTGTGAGTTCCAAAAAAGCTTTTCATGAAAAAATAGAGCCATTTGCCCACCTACACTGTTAGTGAAAAGTGCAATGCACCTTTTGGTCAAGGAAGTGATTTTTAGTGTGTCATTTCTATTTTCTGATCTACAGTATTTGTTGTCAGCCGGCTGTCTACTTGTTTATGGTACAATGTGAGTACTTTGTATTAACTGGATATATACTGAAATATGTAGGTTCAGCTCTTCTTAAAGGGATAAATAATAATGAATGAATGCAGAATGCTTTAACTGTAGTACATTGTTCAACTGTTAACTCTATAAATGGTAAAAACATAACGTGGATTCCTGTTTTTAAAAATGACCCGTAGCCACTCGTGTTCCAGTACTAGAACATATTTTGGGGGTGGTCAAGTATTTATTTTTTTATAATGATGCCTGGCTGTGACAGATGGTTTTTGCTGAGACCTAAGAAACTAGACTGTATATTGTTAACGGAAAAACATATTCTCTTAGACGAGTGATATTTTCAATGATTCCTTTCTATAATTAAATATAGATGTTAGCATATAGGCATTGATTTATTTTTGGAAAGTTTGTGATTCATGGGTGGGGAAAGCTCAGAAAACAGATTTCTTAAAAACTAAATTGCTTTCTCTGTAGAATCTGTTAAAAAGACACTTTGAGGCAATAACATTTTTTTTTTTTTTTTTAAAGTAGCGGAGAAGTTGGTTTTAAGTAACCCAGGGGAAAGGGTTGTCCATCACAGTGACAGCATTTAGCCATAATCACCATGTCAGGGACATTTTCTTTACAGGTTCCAGACAGTGAATGAAAGGATTTGCTTGAAAAAGCCTGAGACTATTTTGAATTGTCTGGTCCTGAAATATTTATCAAGCAAGTATCAGTACTTCTCCAAGAAGCGTAACTATGTACCAGGTGGTGTTTCCTGACCGCCATCTTTGAAACTGCTGCCTTTGACTGTGACACAGAGCCGTAGTGCTTAGTTTTAGCAGCCAGTCGTTTCTAATTGTTTTCACTGTTCCCTCTTTTCTATCACAGAATCGGAAGACTTTTTGATGGTACAGAGCCCATTGTTTTGGACAGTCTCAAACAGCATTATTTCATTGACAGAGATGGACAGATGTTCAGATATATCTTGAATTTTCTACGAACATCAAAACTCCTCATTCCTGATGATTTCAAGGTGAGGGATTCACGTTAAATTACCAATAGCATTAAATATGTGATTTGTTTTGATGCGCTCCCCCCAAGACATTTCAAGCTCTACATTTTTAATGTATTACCAACTCCCACGGCATCAGAGGTCGCTGACATGGTTGCACTGTCTTCCTGAAATAGAGGATATGGTCCTTAATGTTTTATGTGACCAGATGAGGACTGATTTTATTTTAAGACTGAATTATAATTTATCTGAGCACAGTGAAAATAAGTTGATGAAATCCAAAGCTTACTCCTGCTAAGTCTTAGTAAGGTAGGAAATACAAGGAGACCTCCTTAGCTTAATAGACTTATTCTCCCAGCTATTTAAAGCAAGTATTCCACTTGACAGTAAAATTTTAGATTGTTCCCTTTGAAGTTAGTAACAAAGGTTAGACAAGAGGAACAAATAGAAAGTGTTAATATTAGAAGGAAATATACACAAATGTAATTTTTGCAGCTGTTAATATTCTTTAAGTAGATCCTAAAGAACCAACTAAATACTGTTAGAACTAATGAAGAACTCATTAAGGCATCTATGTTCAGGATCAATATATCACAATCAATAGCTTTCCTACAGAATAGCAAGAGCCAATCATAAGATGTAATAGAAAGATATATCACTCATAGTAACAACAAAGTTTATAATATCTAGGAACAAACCTAACAAGAAATGGGCAAAGTCTGGTTAAGAAAAGTGCAGATCTCTACCTAAAATATAAAAGAGAAGTTGTATACTTAAGGGAAATTCTGTGTTCTGGGATGGGAAGCCTCCATATTTTTAAGATGTCACCTGTCTCCAGATGATAAATTCAGAACACACCCATTTAAGTCGCAGGTTTTTTTAAAATGAAATTTGATCCATTTATAAAGTGTATGTAGAAGAAACAGAGCTTAAGAATAGCTAAATAAATAATTATGGATGATAATATTGGTGGTCATGGCAGGCTGTGGCAGATGTATCCTACCAGACATCAGAACATACTAGAGAGCTAGAGTAATTAAAAAATGTCAGGGTCTGGAGACAGATGTGTGTATAAAGAAATTTGGTATATTGAAAAGGTGGTAATTCAATCAGTGGGAAAACAAAGGAATAATGAGTAATTGGCACTGAGATAGTTAGCACAGAGATATTTGGAAAAAGTGTAAAGCCAAAGCCATATCTCATGTCAAATTCACAGATACTTCAGAAATAAACATAAAAATTAAAACTGTAAAAAATACCAGAAAAAAATAAAGGAACTTCTGAAAGCATAATTTTGAAGCAGAGAGGGCCTACCCAAGGAAGACTTAATACCCAAAACATAGCCTTTAAAAAAAAAAGTAGAATTAAAGACACCACATATAAAAAAATAAAAAATAATACATAAATAAACCACATACAAATAAAAGACATGTGTTAGACTACAAGAAATATTTACTATAAAAGATTAATATCATTAATAAGAGAGGTTCCTAAAATTTATAAGAAACCTATAGACAATCCAACGGAGAACATTTTTAGATAGAAACAAATCTCCCAAAGAAAAAAAATAGAAATTGCCTACAAACATTGGAAAAGATAATTTAATCTCTGTAGACTCAAAGAAACAAAAATTGAGATACCCCTTTTTATTTATTGGATTGGCAAAAATGTAAAAAATTATTAATATACAGTGTTGGGGATATACATTGTGGTTGGGAATAAAAATTTTTGGAGGGCAGTTCAACAGTTCTTAAGTTTTCAACCATACATACTCTTTGATCGAGCAGTTTGGAGTCTGTTAGTTTATTTTCTAGAAATAGTTGCATAAATATGCAAAGATACATGTATGTGTGATGTTTATTTTGGTCATATTATTTGTAATAGCAAAAACTTGATACAACCAAAAAAAATGTTCAGCAATGGCACATACTCACCAACAGCTCTGTTATCTGATGTGGGGTGGGGGGTGGGGGAATCGCCAAGATTTTTGTCATTCAGTGAAACTACTAAGTTTCAAAAGATGCATAGCCCAATTCGTGTTTATGTAAAAATATGTGTGCGTAAATACACAAAAAAGATCCAGAAGATTAGATCCCAAATAGTAGGGCCTCGGGAGGGCCTCCGTCCATCCTCTCCTTCAGGATTTTGAGCCGTGGGGCACCTGCCAAGTATACATTTGGTGAGGAAATGGGAGAGAAAGAGTCAGAACTGCAGCTAGCCCGCGGGGGCACTTCCGGCAGCCGTGAAATCAGCCTGAGGCAGCACGTGACCCCACGGCTCCCCCACCAGGGCCGGCTCCCCCCACCAGGGGCCTCCCAGAGTGCGCCTGTGCCGGTGCTGAGTGCCATTCCGGCTTTAAAGACAGACGAAGTTGGTTTGTGCAACACGGCTCCTTATGAAAGCAAGCTACTTTATCAGTGCTGATCTCTTCCAATTCCGGAAGGAAAACATACTGGGAGTCTGTTTCTCAGATGGCACCATCCTGGAGGGTTTTCAGGGGTAATTTTGAATGTGTCTTTTTTTTTTTTTTTCCCCCTTTCTGTGCCGACTTTTGAACCTCTTTCCTGCCTTCCCTTCATGCCACCTCACTCACTGGCGAGCATCTCACGCAGAGGCCAAAGGGAGGTTTCCCACCTGCAGCCCCCAGTGGAAGCCTGGGGACACACCTGCGCAGACACAAGCAGAGAGAGCTGGCCGGGGGTAGGTGCGGGCCTCACAGCAGACGCAGGTGGAGCAGAGAGCTGGGAAGGAACTCAGCACTGCTTCTAGAAAGCAGGCTCTGGCCCCACATGGAGACAGAAAGTGGGGCTGAGTTCTGCACTGGACACAGGGCGTGAGGGGAGGGAGGAGAGCAGGGGGCCTGCTGTACGGGGGCTCGGACTCAGCAGTGGCCCCCGCCAGTAATGAGACCTGGCGCCTCGAATGTCAGGTGTTCGCCAATCAGGTCTAGGCTTCTGGCGTCGGAGAGCAAGGAAGCAAGTAGAAAAGGAAGGGCTGAAAGTGTCATATGGCAACAGTCGGGGGGCCAGCGTGTTCTTGATCACTTCTGTGTTCCTAGAAGGAATGCAGTGGACTTGGGGGAAGGGGTGAAGGAAGGACATTTCACTTTTAGTTTTGTGTGAGGGTGATTGCATTTCCAAATGGCCACTCAGAATCTCTATGTGGAGAGTTCATTGGCTCCTCAAGCTGCCCTGTCATAAGCTGGCCGTGTCCGACTCCCCCCCCCCCCCCGCCCCCGCTACCACTGTGAGACCTGCTCCCTTTCTTTGTGTCCCGTCTCTGTAAAACATGTCGGAATCCACCTGCCTGCTCTAGGCAGGGACCTGGAAGTCATTCTGCACTTTGTCCCCGTCTTCACCCCCCCAAACACAGTCCATCAGTGAGCCAGTCTGTACTACTTTCCAGAAACTTCTCGAGTCAGTTCCTTCTTCTCATCCCTCCTCCCTATCCAAAGCTCAGCTCTCTGGATGACTTGGAGTAGCGTCCTCACCGATTGCCCTCTCCCACCGTTTCCCCCTCGCGTCTTCTCTCCATGTTGAGACCGGGAGACATTTCCTCATCAGACTTTTTATTTCAAGACCATTGTAGACTCTCATGTAGTATAAGAAGAAATAGTAGATCTTATGTTATGCAGTTCCCACCAGTAGTAACAGCTTGCAAAATGATGTACAATGGCACAACTAGGATGTTGACCTTGATACAGTCAAAGCACAGAACATTTCCGTCATGGCAGGGATCCCTCCCGTTACCCTTTTATAGCCACACCCTTCTCCCTCTCCCCCTCCTCTGCCATCTTCCACCCCATCCCTCACCAAGGGACACTTTCTGAAAAAAGTAGAGTTATCATGACTTGCTCCTGCTTGTAACTCTACAGAGGCGTCCCATTCATTTTTCATGGAGCAAAGCGGCATATCCTTGCCAGAACCCACAAGACCCAGAATACTCCAGCCCGTGTTCTCTACCCGCACCCCCCGCACCCAGCTCTTACCTACACATATGCCCTACAGGAATTTCCTTAGTTCCACAAGGATGCCTTGTTCTTGCCCCCTTCAAAGAGACCATTCTGTCTGCCGAATGCCCTTTTCCTGGCCGCCTTTATGTTATCCGGGCTCATTGTATTCATCACTAAGCCATCCCTGCCTGGTCCAGCTTAGGTTTGCCTATACCCTGCGATTCTCCCCGTGCTCACACATGTGCATTTGTGATTATTTGTCTTCACTGTCTGGCTCTGTGTACCCAACTATAAGTTATACACGCTTTTGGCTACAGGAGTTCGAATAGCCAATCAGCAGTGCCTTAAACTAATGGAGATTTGTTTTTTTCTCACATAAGAAATCAGAGGTCCATGGTTTTGACAGTGGTGTCTTCTCAGTGGCGTCATAGGGACGAGGACTCTGTCTTTTTGTTTTACCATCTTCAGTGTTGATATTTTGGCCTCACACTTGTCACCTCAAGGTCATAAGGTGCCTGCCGCAGCTCCAGGCATCACATCCTCATTCCAGGCAGGAAAATGGGCCAAAAGCCTTTTTAACTCACAAAATTTCTGTCCTTGTCAGAAGATTCCCCAGTAGACTTTCCCTTTATCGGTCAGTGGCTAGAGTTGAGCCTCCCTAACAGGCAGAGGAGGCTGAGAAAGGGGTGTTTTTCTTTTTTAGCTTTTGTAGTCAGAGAAATGAGCAAAGGCTAGGGGCTGGGAATAGACTGTCCCACTAGCTCAGCCCTGGCACATAGGAAGCACGTGAAAGTTTATGACATGAGTGAATGAATGCACGGATGGATACATAAACAAATGACATGAGACCCACATTCAGACCAAATTTGGTTCCTACCCCATACCTGCTCATATAATTTCTTACATCCAAACTCTGGAGATCTTATATATATACCCGGACTCTCTTCCTTGTAAGGGTCTCCCAGGCATGGACTTTTTATGTTTTCTAAAGGACATTGTGCGCTGGGCACATAATAATTACTTAGTATTAATTAACTTAAATACAGCAGGAGTCACAGGAGACCAGAAGCAACACACTAATTTATAGGACGAATTTATTGGACGAAAGGGCAGATTAAAAAAAAGTGTGTATAATACCATCATCCTAAGCAACTTACATGGGTAAAATATTAATTTGTAATTCCATGATTAAGAAAGATGCAGACTCCAGGAAATACAGAGCAGCGAATGGGGAATTATAGTTAGAACATGATGACAGCCATTTGTCAGGAGTCGCAGTGTGTCCCAGAAATGGAGCTAGGTATTGTGAACCCCTTCAGGGTGTTATTTTGTTCTTGGAGAGCATTGAAGTTAGATGTAAAGAGACAGACTTCCTCATGGGAGTTAGGCTGCGGCGGATCCCTGACCACAGTCCCTTGAGGGTTCACCCAGTGGGCCAGGATGGGCAAGGTGACGGCTCTGCACCTTTCGAGCTCCCTGAGGATTCCAGAGCCCTGCTGTCCATCAATTCTAAGTGCAAAACATAGCCATTAATTGCCCAAGGATTTAGCTGTAGCACACGCTTGGGGAAAAAGACAAAAAGCATGTCAAATGGAACTCACGTCTCCCAGGACCCTGAAATGTTTCCCATGGAAGCTCCAGGTGATAGGCTATAAATTACGGGACATTCTGGAACCTGGAGGAGCAGCAGAAGGAGAGTGGAAGCTGAGGCGGCCATTCAGCTCCTTGGCTGATGGTGAAATTGAAGCAGCTTGTGCCGACCACAAACGCAGACGTACGCACAAATGAGCTCTCAGTCTGCCTGTCCCTGAACAGCACAACAGGTGCTTTCTTCCTCACGGGAGTCCATTTCCTGACCTGGGAGAAGGGACGTGGCATGAGGAGAGAATCTGTCTTAACTAGGTTTGGTAGGGAAAGCATTCCTTGATTTCTGGCTCCCCTCTCCAGCTCTTGAATGGTGGATTGGAGTGAATGTGTACAACGCTGACATCACGGAGTCCTACCTCCCTGCTAAAATGCCACTGTGCACATATGCTGTATGCACTAGATCCCCACTTACCAATTTAGGTCATCGTTGAAGTGGCAGCTGCTCGTGCCCTGCTTCCGCTGGAAGGCACTGGAATCTCTTCTCGAGTAAGTGATTGTAGAACTTCCCTGCTCTGTTTTAGTATGAAGGTGACTGTCCTTGGTTTCCCTCCTCCCACTGATAAGGACTTGTTCATCGTTGCTTCATTTTCTGCTTACCTACATGTGTTGTCTAGGCAGACACACACATTTGTGATTCCCAGTACACCAGGAGTCCGGAATTTTGGTTCCCTTTTCGATGGGGAATCACAAAAAATTACCTCTTTCTAGCCTTGTGTTCTGAACATCCTTGTTAAGTGTCCCCCACATTGCTAGCATCTTTTATGGTCACAGCTGGATGTCCACAGATAAGATAAAGAAAAATTTGCTTATAGACAGTCCACAACTTACCTATCCCTGGCTTAAGTTTAAAAAAAAAAAAATGAATCTGTTCTTTCTAATAAGCTGTTCGTATTATAGAAAAGGATATGCACATTGTAGAAAATTAGAAGAACGTCTAAGCCCCATATTCCCATCTCTCGGAGATTGCCAGTATTAAAATCTTAGTGCATGCATGGCCTTCTGCTCTTTTCCTGTCCTTACTTCTGACAGTAATCTCTATCTTCCTCTTTCAATGAAATCAGACTTTCTCTAATACCGGAACCATATTCAGATTTCCCAGCTTGACCCCAGACTGTCTTTGTGGGCAGTTTCTCCAAGATGTGTCTGATGTGAGACTGCATATCGAATCCAGTTATGTTCCTTCCTTTTATTACCTAGCATAGTCTGTCACTTTTTATATGATGCTGACTCGCTGAAGAAACCGGGTCAGGTACCCCACAGAGAGCCCCTCTTCTGGATTTGTCTGGCTGCCTTGTCATAGGTAGTTTGGTTCGTTACTGTAACTTCTGATTCCCTATAAACTGCAAATTATATCTGAAGGCCTGACAGGTTTAGGGTAAACATTTTGGTGAGAATACATCTCTGATGATATTGTGGACCTCATATTACATGGCATTAGTAACCATATGTGTTTGAAGGCTAGCACATTTGTTAACGATCTCGGTCAAGCTCTGAGTTTCTCCTCTCGCGCTATTAGCGTTTTGAGGCAGATGGTTCTCCGTGGCGGGGCTGTCCTGTGTTACAGGATGTTGAGCAGGATCCATGGCTTCCACCCACCACATGCCAGCAGCACATACCCAGCTAGGACAACCCAGAACATCTCCAGACTTGGCTAAATGTCCTCTAGGGTCAAAATCAGCCCCAGCTGAGAACCAGGAAGAAAGAGAGGAAGGACGTTTTGATGGGAAGCTTATCACATAGAATTAGCGGGAGCATTCTCTCTCAGGGCGACTCTGAGGCCCTCAGACTTGGGAGGTCATCAAGTCCTTCTAGAGGGCCATCCATGGCTCTGCCCCAACAGGGCGGGGGGTTTCTTTCCCCATCCTTGGTTCTGCAGAGACCATCTGACTGGCTCTAGGGGCTCCAGTGCTTAGGCATTGGCCAGTCTGCTATGGCAAGCACACGTGGCTACTAGGCGCTCACTCTTGAGGGTCAGACTTTCTTGGAGAAGGCAGAGTAGTCGGCTGGGTAGACCTCCAAGAATTCTCTTCTCCAGTATCTAAGAGAGTGCCCCCTTAGGATGGCTGCCCCAGCCCATTGTCTCAGCTGCCGTCCCCTAGTACTTGCATTCCTGGGGCAGAGACTATGACTTGTAGGACCCCTGCCCAGGGCCACTTCTCTTCCTCTCCCGAGCACACTCCCTCAGAGGCAAGACCAGCTGCAGCACCCAAAGAGGAGGGTTGGGAGGCAGGCAGAACAGCCAGCTGGCAGCCCCGGCACCATCTCAGATGGCATCTCTAGCCCCTGCTCTCACTCCACCCTACACACCAGGTCTCACCCCTGCAGTTAGTATCCCCGTGAATTGCCAAGCCGGGGTGTGGCTTGAGAATGCAGATGGATCTGCTCTCAGCTCCACCACAAACACTCCATCATTATCCCCTGTGTCTACCCTGCCTTTCTCTAGGAGATTGACAGGTGCTAGGGGAGGGAGACAGTGGTCAGGTGGAGAGGGGACGCCTTGCCACTGCTTCTGTTTCCTTTACTAGCTGAAATCCATTCAGGCTGAACGTCAGGCTGGATATCCTGCCCGCCCCCCCACTCCTGGAAAATCAAGAGTAGTCAGGAGAAGCTGGAAGTTGGCGCTGCTGGATGGGAAGGAGGCCTCCTGGCCAGAAGTCTCATATTGGTAGCAGGGGGAAAAGGATCAAGTGGGCCAGGCTTCCAGGGCTTTGAAAAAAGGAAAGGGGGTTGCAGGGGGTGGGAGGGATAAACAGGTAGAGCACAGAGAGGGTTAGGGTAGTGCAACTACTCTGTATGGTGCCATTCGTGGTGGGTACATGCCATTATATGTGTGTCCAAACCCATAGACTGAACAGTGGCAAAAGTGAGTCCCAGTATGAACTGTGGACTTCAGGTGACCATGTAGGCTCATTGGTTGTAACAAATGCACCACTCTGGTGGGAGATGGGTGTATGGGAAATCTCTGTACTTGCCCTTCAGTTTTATTTATGTATGTGTGTATGTATTTACAGATTTTATTTTAAAGAGGGAGAGAGCAGGGGGAGGGCTAGAGGCACCAGGAAAAGAGAAGCAGACTCCGTGCTGAACATGGAACCCCAAGCAGGGCTCGATCTCACAACCCTGAGATCAGGACCTGAGCAGAAACCAAGGAGTCAGACGCTTAACAGACTGAGCCAATGAGGTGCCTATTGCCCCTCAGTTTTAACTGTGAACCTAAAACTGCTGTAAAAATATTAAGTCCTTTTAAAGAAAAATGGAAGAAAGAAGGGAAGAAAAGAGAGAGAGAGAGGGAAGGAAGGAAGGAAAGAAGGAAGATTGCAGAGCCAGGGAAATTAAGAATTTTAGACACCCCAAATCTGAAATACTGGAAAAATTTATGGTGGCCCACCTTCCACCAAAAAACAGAAACAAACAAACAAACAAACAAAATAACAACCAAAAAAATTAAAACTAAAGGAAGTTAAGTCCCACAGAGATTTTTTTTTCCCTATGATTACTACCTGGATTCTATTTTTGAAATGTAAAATATAAAATCCTTCATTTCTCTCATTTTCTTGGTGCCCCTGCTTTGCAGGCGCCCTGATATGTACACTTCTGCCCTCTGGGGAGCCAAGCACTGCCTGGGAGGCTCGGGATGGACTGGACATGTTCCCCAGAGGAAGACCCTTTTCGTACCTCCAGCATCTAGCATGGCATCTGGCACACGAACAGATTTTAAAATGAACAAGTGGCTGAGTTGCCTTTTGAGTAAAAGGATGTGCCAACTACTGTGTGTAAAACTTCCAAGGCCATCAGGAGTTAAATAAATCTCTGTTGGGTGGAACCAGGAAATGTGTGTGGGCAAGCTGAGTAATGACCCCCAAGGGGGTCCCGGTCCTAATCCCTGGAATGGATGACCTTAAGTGGCCAAAGGGACTTTGCAGCTGTGATTAAGAGTCTTGAAATGGGGAGATTATCCTGGATAATCCAGGTGGGCCCAGTGGAATCACAAAGGTCCTTACAAGGGAGAGAGGGAGGGAGGAGGGTCAGAGTCAGAGAAGAGGTGATGAAGGAAGAAATGTGATTGTTGGCCAGGAGCCAAGGAATGCAGGCAGCCCCTGGATGCTGGAAAGGGCCTGAAAGCCTTTGTTCCCTAGAGCCTTCTGAAGGAAGGCCGTCCTGCCTACCGGGAGCTCGACTGACTAGCCCTAAGCCCCATCTCAGACTTCGAACCCCCTGGACTGTGCAAGAGTGAATCTGTGTTGTTTTAAACCACCAAATTTGTGGTCATTTCTTACAGCAGCAGTTGGAAACGAATGCACGGTGTATATCCCTTTCCTCCCTCTAGGGAGAATGTTTTCTGAATTCCAAATATTTAATCAAGAAATCAGCTTTCAAAACTTGGTCTGTTTGCATTTTGGAGTCCACCCGTATTTACCTTCTTGTTCCATGTACCTCTCTCCAGGGTCTTGGCAAAGCTCAATTTGTTTGTCTGTAAAATGGGATCTTGATCTTTCTTCCTTTCTTTTCTTTTCTTTTTTTTTTTTTTTTTTAAGATTTTACTTATTTATTTGACAGAGATCACAAGTAGACAGGGAGGCAGACAGAGAGAGGAGGAAGCAGGCTCCCTGCAGAGCAGAGAGCCAGATGCGGGGCTCAATCCCAGGACCCTGGGATCATGACCTGAGCCCCGAAGGTAGAGGCTTTAACCCACTGAGCCCCCCAGGTGCTCCGGGATCTTGATCTTTCTGTGCCTCAAAAAACCACTGTAAACCTCAAAAAGATTTATTTTAAAAACATGTATTCTAGGATTTTAAAGTTATTTAAACATGATAATAGGTTTTCCTTTATCTGGATATGAGGCTAAGCAAGAAATTTGAATGACGCTTCCTAAATGAAAGAAGATAAAATTGGCACACAAGCAGGGCAGAGGAATGATGGCAACTAGTACATCCTGGAGTTGCTTTGTTGAAAGCAGATATGGTTGCTTTGGATTCATTTCCCTCAAAAGAAAATCTGGGCTCAGGGGCGCTTGAGTGGCTCAGCTGGTTGAGCGTCCGACTCTCGGTCTTGGCCCAGGTCATGATCTCAGGGTCATGAGATGGAGCCTTCCATGGGGCTCTGTACTCAACTTAGAGTCCACTTGAAATTCTCTCTCCCTTTCCCTCCCCGCTCTGCCCTCCTCCCCCTGCTCATACTCTCTCTCTAAGATAAATAAACAAAATCTTAAAAAAAAAAAAAGAAAGGAAGGAAGAAAGAAAAGAAAGGAAATCTGGGGCCAAACTTGCTACTGCTCTATAAAATCCTGCTCAATCCCATCTCGTACCTTGAGGATGAAAGACCGAGTTGTCTAGAGGTTGTAAAAGCCAAAGAAGGGAATGGAGGGTGTTGCCAGATAGGGACCAAGGTGTAAGGAAAAAAGATTTCACAAGATTCAGAGAGCAGAAGGAAATGAGCATGAGGTCAGAGAGTCCAAAGGGAAGCTTGATAAAACAATAAAATATATGGGACATAGACAATACAACTAACTGATCCTGACTGAGGAAGGAAAGGAAAGCCGCAGTGGACACCGAGCCTGCTCTGCAGGGAGTTCGCCCATGAGCTGAAGCTGGAAGCGTGCGTTAGGAAGCAAAGAAAGACGCATCAAAAGGAGCCTGCCAAGAAAACAAATGGCCAGTGTGAGCTTAACTATGCAGAAAATGGTAACGACAAGAATGGCCTTTTTAGTTCTTGAGCTGGGAGGCAAGTGAACGTTGTGGGGCTGATGGTCAGAGCCTGCGTGCTCGGCTGCTTTCTAGTACCTGCTGGCCCAGCGCAGACGGCCTCTGCCCCAGAGACCCGAGGGAACAATGTGGTAAAGGGAACGATGGAACCAGATGGTCAAGTAGAGGTGGTCAGACACACCTGGTGGCCTGAGATGGCTCAAGGCCAGGCCCATGAGTTAGCATCCCAGGGTACAGGGTGACCTTCAGGGGACCTCTTTAAGCTACACTTTAAAAACTACTGGCAGAATCCTTGAGAAGTCACTGAGTGGGACCAAAAGTCTACTAAGGGCCAGTGTTCCCCTCATTTTCCAGGAGCAGAGAACGATGAACATGGACCACATGGTGTAGGGAGCACTCTGTCAGTCCACGGCCAGACCTCGGAGTGGATGGCCCACGTGGCTTCTGAATTCAAAGGGAAAAAAAAAGGGGAGAGGAATCAGAGTGAGCATAGAGGATTTGTCACCCCAGGTCCTGCCAGCCTTATTACCTTCAGATTATGGTGGACAGACCGGTGGATCAGGACACTGTCTGGATATAGACTCAGTGTATCAGGCCTGATAGCACCTTCACTATGATTTATTCCTCTCATTTTATAGATAAGGAGAATCTCTGGGTGGTTTGGAGACTAGGGCCCATCCCACATGTCCAGCCTTCCCCTGGGAGGTCCATCTGAACACATAGTATTTCAACCAGACACCCAGCAAATGCCACAACTGGGGGCTGGCTGATCTCAGAATTATAGGTTTTATAACAGTTTGAATAACCAGAGTCCAGAGTCTTAATTTATTACCCAAGCATCAGCCTGAACCAAGGCCTGCAAGTAGCTCACTCCTGTCATTGCTTTTAAGAAATGATTCACATACAGAAACAGAACACTCGGTTCAGAATGACCGAAATAGGAGAGCGCCTGGGTGGCTCAGTGGGTTAAGCCGCCGCCTTCAGCTCAGGTCATGATCTCGGGGTCCTGGGATCGAGCCCCGCATCGGGCTCTCCGCTCAGCAGGGAGCCTGCTTCCTCCTCTCTCTCTGCCTGCCTCTCTGCCTGCTTGTCATCTCTCTCTGTCAAATAAATAAATAAAATCTTAAAAAAAAAAAAGAATGACCAAAATAACGAGAGCGGGAGCAGAACTTTGGATGAAAGAATGGACATTTCTCAGTGTGTTGGAACAAATTCCAGAACCTACAGTAGGCAGTCTGAAGAGGGGTAACTAATGGAGGATTTAAAATTTTTCACAAATGGGGGCGCCTGGGTGGCTCAGTGGGTTAAGCCGCTGCCTTCGGCTCAGGTCATGATCTCAGGGTCCTGGGATCGAGTCCCGAATCGGGCTCTCTGCTCAGCAGGGAGCCTGCTTCCCCCCCCTCCTCTCTGCCTGCCTCTATGCCTACTTGTGATCTCTCTCTGTCAAATAAATAAATAAAATCTTTAAAAAAAAATTTTTTTTCACAAATGTTGCAAGAGGACCTCGCTCAGTAGCAGCTCTTCTAGAAAGTTCTGGAGACTTCACTGTAAGCAAAACATAAACCAGTAAGGTAATAGACACCAAAAAGATTAATACAACCTTATGCCATGTGGTTTGCAGAATGATGGCCCCCCAAAGACATCCACATCGTAATTCCAGGAAGCCAGGAATATGTCATCTTCCATGGCAGAGGGGACTTTACACATGTGATTAAGTGAAGGGTCTTGAGATGGGGAAATGATTGTGGATAATGCAGATGGACCCAGCGTGCTCACCAAGGGTGCTTCTGAGTGAAAGGGGGAAGCAGGTGGGTCAGAGTTGGAGAAGATGTGACAAGAGTAGAGGCAGGAGTGATGCGGGACTCCAGGCCAAGGAGTGCAGGCTGTCTGTGCACCTGAAAAAGGCAAGGATGTGGATTCCCCTCTAGAGATACCACCTTAATGACCCATTGTAGGCTTCCAGCTCCCAGGACTGTAAGAGAATAAATGTGTGTGGTTTTAAGCCACTCGGTGTGTGGTAATTGTTGCAACGGCCATAGGAAATGAATGCAGGCTGCTTTAAGACTTGTTAGAATGTCCAGCCAAAATAATAATAACAACAACAAGAATAAAGAATTCCCAGCCAAGCAAAGGTTTTACAGTGGACTCATTAGATCACATCTGAAATGTCAGGTTCAGTTCCAGTTTGGGTTTTCAGAAGTATGTTGATAAAGTCAGGCACATTCCAGATGTCGGAGGACCTCTAAGTCATAACAAATAAGAAAGAGCTGAAAAGATTGGGTATTTTCAGTCTGAATGATATTAAGACATAACTGTTGTCTTCAAATGAGTGAAGGGTTCACATGTCAAAGAAAATTTAGGATCACTGTAACCCCTGATGAATTTGAATTAAGTTGGAATTACAGGGGAATTCAGGTCATTCTAACCAAGAAATTTCCAGAAGTGTAGTAAGAGCGGCCAACAAAGTAAATGCTATGCCCTGTTAGATAGTAAGCTTCCCATCACTGGAAGCATTTAATCAGAGGCTAATGGCCACTATTCAGCAGTGTTTGAAAGAATTCCTCCATAAGTACAAGGTTGGTCAATAAGACTGCTCTAAGCAATCTCAGATTGTAGACTTGATGACATACTTTCACTGGAGTCCAGGTTCTTCCTTGTGCTGTAATTTTTAATTCTCATAGGAAAATAAAAAGCAGTAACAAATTCTCACTTCTGTTGCTTGTGTAATCGTCAGTGCTGTTTTTAAGTCTCCTTGAGAGCTGTCATCTTGATAAGTAAAGATCGAGGTCACTGTCTCACAGTCAGTATACTTCCTAGTTGGCAAGCCCCCCCCCCCCGCCCCGCCCCAGGGTCCCAGATACCCTGGAGGAACCGGCAGTCTGTCCACTCCTGCCCTCAAGCTGGTGGGGGCGGGCGCTCAGTTCTGTCCTATGTTAAGAGTGGCCACACCTCAGCTTAGGTCTCACCCCTCAAAGTACCTCCCATGGGTCCAGAGGCAAAGCAGGTGCCAGAGTGTGAAAGAAAGATGATTTCCAGCAGGGAACCAAGACTCCCCTAAGAATGGGGTTGCCAGGAGAAGGCAGAATACAGGAGCGGTCCATTCTGCTGAGAAGAGTTTGGGACAGACAGCATCCTCCTCCACCCAAATGTCTCTCAACACAGAAAGTGGAAGGTCCAGCTGGAGATCCACTGGCATTTTTCTCACCTCCCCACATTTTTCTCTGGACACCCCAAAAAACTGCTGGCTGCTGCTTTTCCTGCTTAATTTGCAAGAAAAAGAGCAAAGTGCCACATAAAACCCGCTCTCCTGTGGTCAAGCTCCCAGGCCCCGGGCTCTCAGTGTCGGCTTGGCTGCATGCTCCACGCACCGCCTGCCAGCTCCGGCGCGGGGAAGGACTGCAGACACAGGACCCAGGTCTATGCCTGGACAGGTGTCCACTTGCCTCACACCCACTAATGGTTGTGGTCATAGCTACGTGTAGACATCATACTGAGCCGCCTGATAACATCATTCCTCTGTCGCTGCCTCCCCCTCAGCCTCCCTCGTCCTTCCATTCAGTGACTTGTGTGTTTTCATACCTGCTTGCCAGATTGCTGGTTTAATCCTGTAGATTTGTTTTTAAGGTAAGAGAAAAAGAAACCGTGCTCAGAGAGTGGTGGTTAATTGCTGTGCTTTCAGAAAGGGACCGGTTTCCTTTCTGGCCCCTCCGTCCTGCAGGGATCACGGGCTGGTTGGCCTCCCTCACTGGAGGATGGCAGCGCGGATAGCTGGCCAGGTGCGTCAGCCTCTCCCAGATCGTCAGAGATGGGGACCCAGGCTTAGGTAGCAGCAGCGGGCCCATCCATCAGGCGCCCACTCGCCAACATCTGCAGCTCCGCCCCCAGCTGGCGCCGCCCCCTGCCTCCCATCCGGAGTTCTGAACTGTGGACGAAAGGGACAGGGGCGTAGGCTCCCAGTGGATAGTGCGCCTGCGCTTCCCGCACCCGCTCCCGCACCTGCAGCCTGTGCCTGCTTCATCAGGCAGGCTTAGAATGGGTTCTCACCGCACCAATTTTAAATACCCAGAGGCTCTCTTCTGCTGAAAGAGAAAAGTCGTGGGTTCAGCCTTTCTCATCTTGTTTGCACAATGGGAATAATAATGGTTGCAAAATCACGGGGCAGTTGTGGAGGTTACAGGACTTAATTTATGGGGGCGCATTTAGAAGAGGGCGTGCCTGGTGCTTCATACCCTTACGCCGAATGAATGCATGCACAAATGAGTGGCGAGGAAAGAACCTACACGCAGTTTTGATGACTGGAAAAACAGAGGTGGAAGAAAATCACCCCTTATCTGTGGACATTCTCAGTGCTTCCCGTTTGTATTTTGCACTGTGAAATAACCCCCTCCCCCCTTTTTTTCCCCAGGACTATACTTTGTTATATGAAGAAGCAAAATATTTTCAGCTTCAGCCCATGTTGTTGGAGATGGAAAGGTGGAAGCAGGACAGAGAAAGTGGTCGCTTTTCAAGGCCCTGTGAGTGCTTAGTGGTGCGTGTCGCCCCAGACCTTGGAGAAAGGATCACGCTCAGCGGTGACAAATCTTTGATAGAAGAAGTATTTCCAGAGATTGGCGACGTGATGTGTAACTCCGTAAACGCAGGCTGGAATCACGACTCAACGCATGTCATTAGGTTTCCATTGAATGGCTACTGTCACCTCAACTCGGTCCAGGTATAGTCTTGTCATACACTGTGTGGCATCCAATGTCCCTCTTAATGCTGTCACTTAACCTTGCCTTCACCCAGTGCCTTCCCTCCAGGGAGCTGGGAAACTCTCAGGTGGCATCACTTCTGTTGGGTAGGTAAGCATAGGCACCCCCTACCCACTCATTCAATCATTCTGTGGGTATTTGTCGAACATCTACTATGTGCCTGGTGCTAGTATGAGTGCTGAAGATCTAGAAGAGGAAGAAAGAGACAATAGCTCTGTTTTCCCAGAATTTACATTCTGAGAAGGACAGGGAGGGGCGGCAAACCGTAACCAACAGAAATGTTGAGACCCTTAAAAACAAAAGTGTAATGAGAAGAAAAAGAAGTGTTTGTTAGCTGATGAGAAGAGAACTGCTGGGATGAGATAATCCCAAGCAGAGGGAATGGCAAGTTGTGACGACCCTGAGGTAGGAGTCTGCTTGGCATGTTGAGCCGTATCAGGAGAGCCCATGGGGCTTGAAGGAAGTGTCAGGGATAGGAAGTGCTGAGACAGGAGGCTAGCAGGTAGCTAGGGACAGATCACCGATGATTATCTCTTAGGTGGTGGTAAGCATTCTGGGATTTTTTTGTTGTCGTTGTTTCGGTTTCTTTTGGTTTGGGATCATTTGCTTGTGTGAGTAAAATGGAAAGCCATTTGAAGATTTTAACAAAGGTGTGGCATGATGTAGCTCAGATTTGAAAACGAATACTCCAGCAGCAGATGGAAAATGGTGGAAGCAAGGGAACCAGTTAGCAATGTTGGAGAAGTGTCCGGTTCTGAATATCTTGAGTGTCATAGAGCTAACAAGGTTCTCTGACAATGGCTTTGGGGTCTAAGAAGCCAAGGATGGCTAAGATTTTTGACAGGGGAACTGGATGAATGGAATAGCTGTTTTATGAGGCAGAGAAGTCTATGGGAGAATGAGACTTGGGGTTGGAATTCGGGAGTTTGGTTCACATGTGGTGTGGGGTGCCCTGTCCCTTAGACGCTGGTAAGTGTGTTCTTCATTTTAACTAATGTGTAGCAGCTCTGGGCCAAGGGTGGTACATGCCTTGTCTTCTTAGAACAACCCTAACAGGTAAGCACTGTGAATCGCCCATCTTGCTGAGGAGAAGGTGGAGGCATACTTATGCTTCAGCTCCAGGTCTCTATAACTGAAAATGACTTGAGGTCAGCAGAGTAAGGGCTTAGGGTTCCCCCCTTGCTCTTTCTTTTTTTTTATTTTTTTTTTTTTATTTTTTATAAACATGTATTTTTATCCCCAGGGGTACAGGTCTGTGAATCACCAGGTTTACACACTTCACAGCACTCACCAAAGCACATACCCTCCCCAATGTCCATAATCCCACCG